>NC_135533.1:62156069-62451069 GCF_045843805.1 Urocitellus parryii
TTAGTTTTATTGATTAAAACTTTGGCTGCTATTATTAGTACACACTCATACTTCATAACTCAGCAAATGGAAAACTGGTCCCCAAACTGTTCTTTTTCAACATTGTTTAAAAAGTTTTCTATCATTTTTTTCTAATTTAAATTTAACAGTAACAATGGTATCACCTGTCCACCTGCTATAGGCATGTTTTCTATTATGTACAAACCACCCTGACCAAGGGTTTTGTCCCCAGTCAGACAAAGCTGTGTTAAGTATGAATGACGGGTTTAACAGGTATGTATTGCAGTAGTTGGAAAAACACTGACTTGGGCAGATCACAACTGGAAGAGAATTTTAATGCTACATTCTGAATGTTCCAAGGGGCAGTGCCAAGCAGAAACACAGAAGATAACAGATGGTAAATATATTCTGACCAACTGACAATTGCAATTCCCGCAGCCAAGCAGTTCCTAAGTCATGCAGCTCCCAGGTCAGATAGAATTCGTTCTATTTCTGTGCTTAACAAATACATATAACTATATTTAATAAACAAATGTTTTGAGCCACAAGAAGGTATTTTGATAGGTATAGTGAAAATACAAAGAATTATTAAAATTTTTAGGACTGTGAAAGATCTGTTTTATCATCCATATTGTGTTGTATGATTGATTTTAGAATATGTTTAGTACTACAGACTACTTCAGGTAGTGTCTTTGGTCTTCTGAAGAAATATTTTCCCACAATGGAAACTAAAACAGAAAGTCATTTAAAAATGTTCTGCAAAGGTACATGATTTTGTGGTTATTTTCATTAGGTAATAATTAGAAACGCTTAAGAGTTAATGGTTGTATTAGGCTTTTATTGTGTGTAATTGATGTTTTAGAATAAAATTATATGATTCAGACTCTTACCAGATTGATATGAATTAGCTGAAATACGTGCTACTCTGTCTCATTTTAAAAAACAAAAATAGGTATATGGACAGCATTCTTTATTTCAACATAGAAAAAGCATCCCCCACTTGCATAGAAAGATATGATGATTGACTCTCTTCAAATATGTAAGAGATTAGAAAAGCTGGCAGTGTTGGCTAATTCAATTAAAAAAAACCTTATCAATTTCAATTTTACTATCATGAAAGAAGCCAACATTTTAGAGTCTATAACAATTCTTTTAAAATGTGGATATATACAAAGGAAGATGACCCACCCTATGCCCAGGATTGAGACTGTCATACTGAAAAGCATCTATTCCCCCAGACTGGCAGGATTTCCTATGACAATTTTTTTTCTAGTCGCTTTAAGAATAGGGCTGAACGTTTTGCCAGATAAAATCTTGTTGGGACTTGGAAGCTAATAGTTTTCAGTTCTTAATTTACAGTAAGCCCTGCTTCTGCCTGCTTCAAAAATAAGACAGAATACAAAGCCAGATGACCTTATAACTCCAGGAATGAGCAATCACCTGTGTATTAATAATTGCATATGACACAGTCTTGTGCAACACCAAAGTAGATAATGCTGATCAGAATATAGATCTGAATTCATCACTGTGTTTATGACATCTTATGAATAAAATAATTGCCAAATTTCTACTTTCTACCCCAGTTATACTACAGCTTCAATTAGGATTTCATTTTCTAATTGCATCTGTTAACTTTGGGGATTGGTATACCATCGAGAATTTAGTGGTTTGAAACATCAAGAAGTATTTAGCTCACAGAACATCAGGCTATAATACAGGCTGGATTTAGTGAATGGCTCTTCCAAAAGTCTCAGCTGGTGAACATCATGCATCAGCAGTCACCTGGGGATTGACAGGGACTGGCTCATCTGGAATGGTTCCACTTGCAGTCCTATGAATTGCTGGTACAGGGCTGAAGCAACAGTGGTGACTAGGTCATTGTTTCCTCTTCGTCCAGCAGGCTAGGCCAGGCTTACTCACATGGTGGTTGCAGAGTTCCATAAGCAGTAAGAAAGGACAAGCCTCAGTTAATGTGTAAACATTTGCTTGTTTGCCACCATCCCATTGCTTAAAGCAAATTACATGGCCAAACCCTGCAAGAGAGTGAATAAATACTACAAATTACAGGGAAAGGCAGCACAGAAAGGTGACAATTTGTGGAGATTTTTCCAATCTACTTATTAGCCATGATCAGTTTAGCATAAAGAATTGAGTATTGACTAGATTTGTTTCTTTAGTAAGGTGTATTAGTAAACAACGACAGTAGCTGCCATGGTATTGAATGTTCAGTAGTTCAAATTTTTGATGACAATCTTAAGATAAAAATAATAGTGACAATTATATTAATCATTTTCCATTGCTATAACAAAAATGCCCAAGGTTAAATTCTTTATAAAGCAAAGAGGGTTTATTTAGTTCACATGTTTAGAGGCTGAAAGTTCAAGATTGGGCAAACCTGTTTATGGGCCTCTGATGGGGTCTCATTGGCTGGGTTATCAATGGTGGATGACATCAGAGCTGAAGAGTATATAAGAGGAAAATATCTAATTGTGAGACAGGAAGACAGAGTGCTGAGAGGGGCGAGTCATTTTTGTTGTTCTTGTTTTAATGAATCCTCTTGCAAAAACTAATAGAATCTAATCTAGTGAGATATAAGTCCTTCAGAGAACAGCACCCTCAATGACCTAATTATCTTGCATTAGGTTCTACCTCTTAAAGTTTCCTAACATCGCCACAGTGATGACCAAGCATGTGACACATGGTCCCTTGTGGAACACACTCCTCCCCCATAGCACTAACACTGAGCTTTTGCCCGTATCCCACTTATCAGTGTTTTACCCACATTATTTCATCTGATTGAGAAAACACCCAGTGAGGCCACTCAGTATGAAGGTAGTCAGGCAGCCTGCTTGTTCCTAGTGGATCCTAAAACCCTGGAGACATATATTTATTTTTTCTGTTCAGTATTCTATGGGAGGTTCTTCTACTTCTGTCTCTGGTTACTTCATAGAAATTATTGTCTTTATCAAAAAATAGAGTGACCTTTTGCTAAAAAAGAAGGGAAACATAAATGTGTAAAAAGATAAAAAAAAAAAAAACTAAAGAGGCACTTTTTAAAACCAATATCTATTAAGTCGTGGGTCAAGGAATCTGAAAGTTTTTGTTGGATTCCTGGACATCTTGGTCAGGTAGATCAAAGTAGTTTTACATTTATACTTTCTATAATACCACACTTCAAAATTTGCACCTGACATTGTGAAATCTTATCCTATGTCTGTAGGTGATTGCTTACTAAAATATTTTATTTTTTGGATGCCTTATTAAGGTATCATATCTTGGCAGCCACACATCTGAGCAGATCACCTTCCTTATTATTCAGCTTAGAACATGGCTTGTATCTATTGCTGTAACAAAACCTTTTCAACTCTGACCATGACATCTACACTATCGTCCTCTAGTAAATGGAACTAGGTCATATGCCACCCTGCTTTGAGTTATCTATATCCATTAATTTATGCAGTCCTCCTGCATAAATGATTTGAACTAATATAACTGCTGTAGTACAAACATATTCTAATATTTTCATGGACTGTTTTTTATTTCTGTGGAGTCCAGATTGCCTGGAGCAAGAAAATGGCTTCTAAGAGAAAACTCAAAGGAAAGGATCAGTATGGTGGACCAGGTGCAGGGACAGGGACAGCTGGCAGACTAAAGGAGGTCCAAGTGTAGGTTCATGAAAAATTCCAATTCTAACCCAGCTGCCTTGGCATCATATTTCAATGCTAGGAGATAGGGGCTTTGTCCATAATTTAAGAGATCTGCTCAGGGTTATAATCTTTTGAATCCAAAGCAACTTTCATTTAGCATCCTTCCTATTTACCAGTCTGAGTGTTCCCTAGAAGTGCTGCTTTCTCACTTCATTAGAGAAGAAATGCCGCTTTTCCATTTCAAGATCCAAAGGTACTCCACTAAACCTACTCAGGAGAGGCATATTTCTAACTCTACCAGCTCATACTTAACAGCAACGGCCTCGAAAATGTACTGGGAGGGCTGGGGATGTGGCTCAAGCGGTAACGTGCTCCCCTGGCATGTGCGGGCTGCTAGGTTCGATCCTCAGCACCACATAAAACTTTAAAAAAATAAAATAAAGATGTTGTGTCCACTGAAAAACTGAAAAATAAATATTAAAAATAATCTCTCTCTCTAAAAGAAAGAAAGAAAGAAAGAAAGAAAGAAAGAAAGAAAGAAAGAAAGAAAGAAAGAAAGAAAGAAAGAAAGAAAGAAAGAAAATGTACTGGGAAACAAGAGTATAGGACTTTGGGAAACTGGATGGGCTGTACAATTCTGGCTCAGCAACCCAAGCAGACATTAAAGAACAGTTTCAATAATTCCTGTAATAGTTTTCCTCTTAAGCAATTGTTTATTAAACACTCTAAATGGGCAGAACGTGGAAAACAATGAGCTCCTTATTTGTTTTGTAAGGGTAGAAAGGTGGTAGATGTTGTTGTCTAGTATTTACCAATGTCAACGCCTTTCTGGGTATGACCTCCGAGAAATACAGTGTATGTCCATCTGCCAGATTTAGCTGTGGCCGTCAAGTCCCAGCTCCCAGGTTGCATAGAAATAAAGAATCTAAGAACCTTGTTATAGTCCTAAATTAAAAAAAAATTATACTCACAAAACTTTGTAAAATAACTAAAACCTTGATACTTTCATTATTACCTCAAATTGATAAACACCCCAGGGGGTGGGTCTAAACATCAGTGTAAATTGTTACCAGGTTTTTCTCCTTTCTACCTGGAAGAAATAACATAAAATATGCTTTTTAAATGCATACAATATGGTTTAATAAATCTGATTCTTGCTCCGTTCCTTCTCCTCCCTTTAGCTCTTGGCTGACCTAACTGGGGCTGGAGACACTCCCTTAAGTTTCCAGCAAAGAATGTGTTTGCTCTTCTAACTTACGGTAGCCTGATGTTTCTAATCAAATCCAAGATTTGGGATGAAGCTTGAAAACATCAGCAAAACACACTGAAGCACAGATAGGCTACTTCAAGTGTCACTCACTGGTTCCTAATATACATCAATATTAGTTGGGGCTATTTTTAAAAACAGATTGTTTTAATGTTTTGACTAATTTAATTGAATACTATTTTTAAATTAAAGTTAATTTTTCTGTTTTCAATATTTTTTTTAATTGGTACTTGGATAAAATTCCTTCCCTATGGCATAATTTCAACTCAATTTTCTTTCAATAAATATAGAGCTTCTATTTTGAAAAAAATACATAGATTCAGGCGCCAGAGAGAAGGAACTGTGCTGTCTTAATTTTTCTTGCAATATTGGGGATTGAACCCAGGGCCTTGCATATGCTGAGCAAGTGTTCTACCACCGAGCACAATCCCCAACCCTTTCTTTTAAAATTGCTTTTAATTTTTTTATTTATTTGTGATAAAGTTTCATTAAATTGACCAAGCTGGTCTTGAACTTGTGATCTTCCTACCTTAGCCTCCCAAGTAGCTGGGATGATGCACCTAGGCCACTGTGCCCCCAAATTCTTTGTACTAGTATCTCTTTTGCATAATGGATGCTCAGTAAACACTTAAGAAATTGTAGTACAGCAGATTTTTTGTTTTATGCTTTTAAAATAGAGAAACTAGTCTAATGATTTATGGACACAGCAACACTCCAACTGTTAGAGAAAGTGTCCTAGTTGGGTAAAAGAAGTGAGATGACTTCAGGGTACCCCTCCCCCATCAGATGCAATAAGGACCATGGAGACATGGAGAAACAGCCAGTGATTCGTTGTTCTGGTGAGAGATGCAGAGAAATAAGAACATAAAATATAAATCTAGAACAAGATAAGGCTCAAAATATAGTATAGATACTGCCAAAATTTTGCTTCTGGTATCTGAAATATATAAAACTGAGAAATGTGTTATTTTTGGAGAGGTTGTAAGAGGCAATTAGAAGCAGACAGGTAAATGGTACCAGGAGACTATTAGACTGGAAGGCAAGACTGTAATTTAGCCATTAGGTAAGATTGCAAGGCAAGAAGCAGGTTACCCTAGGTCACATGAATCCCAGCCAGAATGTGAATGGCTAAAAAGGGAAATACCTAAACATAGAAATAGGTAGAAATTGTAAAAAGAGTATGGGCTTTGGAATTACACATATACAGAATTTAATACCATCTGTGGCTTTTAGTATATTAGTTAATGTGCTTAAATCTCAGCTTATCACAAATAGAGGAATAATAATATTTAATATATACAAAGAACCTTGCCTAGCGTCTGACACGCAGTAGAGGCTCAGTACTTCCTGGTGAATATGTTTATCCTCGTGAATTTTAACAAATAGATACATAAGCTGCCATTCTGTTCCACAGAGACCTGAGGTTAAAGGAAACTCTTGATGGGGACAGAGGTGCCAACCAACTTGTGACATGGAGCACTGTGATGGCCTTGAATCCTGGGGAACCAGGTGCAACTTTACTCCTGAAGAAGAGAGCAGTCGGCTCCCTGGACAGTTTAGATGGCATATACAAACGTTTCCCAGGTAAGCAGAATTTGTTCCTTATTAAAAATAACAGAATTATCTCCTTCTGCATCTTAAAGATATGCTATTGTTCTCATTCACCAGGGATGAAAGTGAACCTCAAGGAATCCAACGCCCCCACGTATACCTGACATCTGACCACTTCCTTCAGGTTCATGCAGGGCACCTTCACAGCTTGCCTGAGCTACTCGCTGATCCGAACTGGGAGCCACAAGCCCGCTGTTTGTTTCTCCAATCAAACTTTCACATCATTTAGCAACTAGTCAATTATTTAAAGTTAAAAGTTTAATTTTAACAGATGTTTCATCTTAGAAACTTTCAATAACCTCCCAAGGCATTAGAAGAAAAACTCATAAACATTCTCATCAAGAACCATCTGACCCCGGGCCGCGGTGCCCTTGCCACATGGCTCATCCTTTGGTTTCCTATGGCAAGGGCTCCTTTATTGTCAGTACTCTGCTAGAACACCCTGAACCCCCTTCTTCTGTTAGTGAGCTTTGTGTCACTGGGACAAATGCCTGAGAAGATGAAAAAATCACTTGGGCTCACTGTTTCGGAGGCTTCAGTCCATGGTTGGCTGGCTCCTTTGCTTTGGGACTCTGGAGGGAGGGGACACCATGGTGGGAGGGTATAGAGGAGGAAAGCTGCTCAGCTCATGGCAGCCAAGAGAAGAAGAAGGAGAGAGAGGGGAGGGCAGGGAGGGAAAATAGAAAAGAGGAAGGATTTTGGAAAAAGATAAGGCCTTCCAGCTTTAGTGATCTGCTCCTCCATCCATGCTCCACTGCCTAGAGTTTCCACCAGCTCCCCATAGTCCATTCAGTTACCAATGGATTGAGCCACTGGACAGAGCCCTCATCACTCAGGATCCAATCATTTCCAAATATTCCCCCTCTGAACATGGCGACCATGGAGACCAAGTCTTCAACACATGAGACTCTGGGAAATTTCAAATACAAACAATGATATTGACCTTTACATCTTTTGGCTCTCTGTCTTAATCTCATTCCTCAGCAAGAAAATCATTGACTGTCCTCCAACTTAAGTTGAATCTCTCTGATTGTCTCTTTCAATAATTTGCTCATTACAATTAGAGATCCTTTAAATCTCCGTTTAAATTATATGTTTATTGTAGGATCATGACATTACATATCTTTCATCCTCCAGACCCTAAGCAGCACAAAGTAGGGATGTCTATAGTCTTCATCTACCCAGAGGCTAATAAAGGACATGGTACATAGAATGTGATGGACAAAGATTTTAGAAAGAATTAATGAAATATCACCTTTGAATAAGATGACTGAAAGTCTGAAAATTAATATTATATACGTAGGTAAGACCATATCTTGACGGGTCTTTTTAGTAAAATTAATTTATTGTTTTCTTGTCAAAAGGTACAACTAACATACTGGTTACTGTAATTTACATAGAGAAAATACAGTAGTGTTCTTTTGACTTACCGTGAGAAGTAAGTTGTCCTCTACCCTTCCTTAAATTCAGATGCTTAATACAAGTGTGTTGCTTTTTAAATTATAGTTTGCATTACATTGGTGTGCCTCACTGATTCAGTCACGTTTTGCATTGCAATGACCACAATATGTGAAAAGAACCACTTAGAGGTGGAAAAGTTTATTCACAGTTTCTGAGGTCTCAGCCTGTGGATGACCAATTCATTGCTCTGGGGCTTAAGTGAGGTCACACATCATGGGGGAGGAGCGTGCATGGCAAAGGAAAGCTGCTCAACTCACAGCAGTCAGAAAGCAGAGAAGTAGAGGGGAAGGGGCCACCGGGAAGATGTAACCATCCTGGGCATGCCCCAGTGACCCTCCTCCTCTGGTCCCCCCTCCTGCCTACAGTTACCACCCCGTCATTCAAACTAGGATGGACTGATTAGGTTACATTTCTCATGATCTAATAATTTCACTTCTGAATATTCCTGTATTACCAGGAACGGTTTTTTTTTTTTGGGGGGGGGGAGGAGGACACCTTATATCTAAGCCTTAATACTAGCCAAAACCCAATACTCTTTATTTTAAATTTTCAATGTAGTTTAAACATTATCTTTCTTCCCAAAACCTAATTGAAATCATTATAAGAATGAAAAGCAAAATTAAGTTTAAATATTTAGCCGCATTTCAATTATGTCTTTTTAAAAATACATAGATTTTTAAGTTTTATTAAGATATTTATTATATATGCTACTTTTACTATATTGGTGTCCTTATTTCTTTTAAGAAAATGTAATAGTCACATAAAGCTCTTTTTAAGTTGCTTATTTTTCTCCTAGAAATTGACATCAAAATGGATTTATTACATAGGATCCAGTAAACTTCTTCTGAAATGTAACAGATTCAGAAAAGTGCAGAGATTATAATTATGCAGCCTGATGAATTACTACAAAGTGGTGCAATTGTGTGACTACTATCACTTCCCAATAATTGTTGACCCCACCAAAACTAATACTTCTGACTTCTGTCACTGTAAAATGGTTTTGCCCATTCTTATACTTTATGTACAATAAATCAGATGATATGTACACTTTGTACATTTTATTTTACCTATCAACATTCTAGATTTTGCCTTTCTTATTAATATAACATGAACGTGTCCTTTTTTACTATAGTATAGAATTCCATTCATAGATAGACTATAATTTATTTAATAATTTACTATAAATTATTTAATAATCCAAATATTGATGCATATTTGAGATTTTTAAACCAGTTTGAGGCTTTTTTAAAATAATGTTTCTAGGAACATCCTTGAATATGTTTTGTGGTACCTGTGTAGTTTTGTTTGGTGTATGTCTTAAGAATAGAATTGTGGGGTACTCATATGTTCAGTATTAATAAATATTGCCAAATAGATTTCTGGCCTGATTTTGTCCCTGTGTATATCCATCAACAATGTATAAAAAGCTCTGTAATTTGAATTTGTACCAACAATTGGTATGATCCTTGTAAATTCTAATCATTCTCATATGTGCTTAGTGCTGACTCATTGTAGTAATGATATTAAAGGCAATTTTTAAATATTTTCAATGAATATTTGGATATCATCTTTTTTCATGTCAATCAACTTTTTTTCATGTCAATCATCTTCTTCATGTCAGTCATCTTTTTTCATTCAGTCTATTGCAGGGGAGTCTGCCTTTTCCTTGTTGCTTTTTAGAAGTGTTTTTACATTCACTCTGAACACAAACATTTGTCAAGTAGACAATTTGTCAATATCTTCTCCACTGAGGCTTAGTTTTTAGAGTATTTTAATGACATCTTTCAACAACTAGAAATATTTGAGTAAGGTTGAATTTATTAATCTTTTTTAGTTAGTGTATTTGTTCTGTAAAAGAATGTTTGTTTCAGTCAAAAACTGTTTAATTTTAACACATTACAAAAATTTAGTATCTTTTACTTTTAGGTTTGCAATCCATTAGAAATAGATTTTTGTGTGTGGTGTCAACTGGAGATAGGTCTGTTTAATTTCCATATGGATAGCCGAGTGCATCAATGCCAGGTATTGAAAAGGCTGCTGCCTGTCTCTCCTTTGTATTGCCTTGGCACTCTTGTATAAAACATTTGACTTTAATGCAGATCTGTTTGTTTCTAAACTCTATTCTGGTCCATTTGTCTTGCTTGCAGCAGGAGTGTACTATGTTTAAAATAGGTCTAGATAGCTGATAATATGTATCATTGAGCCTTATTCTACTTCAGGAATAGGTTAGCTCTTTTTGACTCTGAGTTGTCATATAAATTTTACAGTCAATTTGTTAATATCTATATATGTAAACATGCAAAAATTATCTTCTTGTATTTTGATTGAGATTGAAGTTTTTCTATTGATAAATTTTGAAAGAAATCTTTTTGTAATATAAAATCTTTGAATACATGGCATAAACCCCAGCTTGTTTAGGTCTTCTCTATTTTTTAGTTATTTTGTAGTTTCTGTGTGGATTCTTATATAGATATTATTAAATTTATCCTATGATATTACATTTTAAAAATTTTATCATAAATGGCATTTTCTTTTTATTCTCTAACCCCTATACATACATACATAGTGATTTTTGTATATTGACCATATCAATATACTCAGTAAAATATATTAGTTTTAAATTTTTATCTATGTATTATTTAGGATTTCCTATATTTCATTATCTTCAATAGTGACTGTTGTAGTCTTTTATCTCTACTTATACCTTTTATTCTTTTATATTGTTTTATTAAAGTATCCAGAACTTCCTGTATAAGAATAGAATAAATATGATCATGATAATGAGCACTTATTTCTGATCTCAAGAGAAAGCTTTTGAAATTTCATAACACATGTGATATTTGCTATTGGTTTAAGAAAGTTCTGCTCTAGTCATTGTTTCCTTAAATGATATTGGAATTTTATCAAATAATTTTCTGCATCTATTGGTGTCACCTTATGACTTTTCCTCTTTAATAATGTGGTGAATTTATTTTGCTCAAGGTCCACCTTAGTTTTGGATATGTGGCTTAACTACTTTTGCCAAACTTGGAAAGTTTCTAGACATTAGCTTTTCAAATATGTCTGCCTAATATTATCTGTTCTGCTTCTGAGGCTCTAAATATATAGATGTTTATTGTTTTCCCTTTATAATGTCTCATAGTTCTCCTATGGTCTTCTCCTTTCCTTCTTTCTTGTTCTCCTTACATTTATCTCTGTGCCTTAGCTTGAATATTTTCTACAGATCTATATTTCCATTGACTAATTCCCTCTTTTACTTTCTCAAATGTTAAAATTAATTGTAGCACTTAAATTATTACAGGTTTACTTGTTTTAAGTATATATAAGTATCGAGGTTTTAAAATCTAGACTTTTCACTTTATTAACATTACATTCATGTATTAATCAAATCTTTGGCCATCAGCTTGAGTGATCTGTAGGTCTATTTCTCATTGAAAATGGGTGATCTTTAAGGAAAACATTGTAAAAGACCAAGGTGGTAGCATTATTTCCAAAAAGGTTCACTCTGTCCTTTGGTGAGGAACCTGAATTAGTGGGAAGATCTAAACAAATCATTATGCTGACTTGCAATTTTTGTATGGGTCAGTTTTTCCACGGTTCCTAGAGTGTTGTTATTCTGTGGAGGTACTAATTGAAAGTCTAGGGTATTTATGAGGATCCTTCTTTATGATTACTTTCTAATGTCACTTTTTATTTACTTGATACTAAGAAACATCTCAGTGGTTAAATGGTTTCTACTTTCTTCTTACTTTTTTAGACTCTCTCTGGACATAAACTTGAACAAATACATCAAGGAGAAATGTCATTAATCATAAACCCATTTTTATTTGTCTCCCTGGACTTTGCCTTTTAAGTTTAGGATACCTTAGTCCAGTTTTTCTCTCTCAATTCCACCATATTTTCCCTAAATACCTTAAGTGTTTACCAAAGTTTTTGTGTGGTGTTTGTGTGGTGTGTGTGGGGTCTGTGTGTAGGATGTGTGTGTGTGTGTGTGTGTGTGTGTGTGTGAGAGAGAGAGAGAGAGAGAGAGAGAGAGAGAGAGAGAGAGAGAACTATGGCCTTCTGCCTGGTTTCTCAGTCTCTTTCCAGCAAATGTCCCATCCATAAAGCTTCTCACAATATATCACCTTCTTGGATTCATCAGCAACTTTCAGTGATGTCAAACAAATCCCCGTCTTTGTAACTTTGTGTCTTTTCTACTTGCTCTCAGTAAGAGGGTTAGTCAGCTATGGTTAAGTTAGTGTAGCCATCTCAGAAATTCCTGACTACTTGATCTTTATGATTCAAGGGTTTCATATTATTTTGAGTGTCAGGATCTAAGTGATTTAACAAGTATTGCATAAGCTTTAATAATAGCCATAAAAGGGGGAAAATATGCTTGCTATAATATGTGTGAAATTCTTTAAATAGGCATCCCACAGGCACTATGCCAATGGAATGGTTCTCCTCATTTCTGAAAGAAGAATAATTGATGTGGAAAGAAATTCCAGATTTTCTAAATCTGAAAACAGATCATATTAAAGTACAGAATGGCCAAAAGCACATACAGACATATAGGGACTTAGTATTCACAATGGAAAGAATATACTGAGCACAGTGCACAGGTATTTCCTTTGTAATCCATGGGAGACCTGAAATATTTTTGCTCACTAGTTTTCCAACTAGAAGTAAAAAATAGAATTGTGCTACAGTTAGATGAATAATGAAAACTTCAATGGCAAGGAGAGCTTTCCAGAAGTTGAGATGTTACAGATCCATGGGGCTCAGGAATTGTTACTATTGGACAGACTGTTTCATTTTTATTCTGCCAAGGGACATTAATAAACAGCTGTTGCCAAGGTTAGGTTCATGAAAAAGGAGTTATTAAAATGATTTTAAAATCCTGAAAATCACTTTCAGCTGAGATTATATTTTAGATGTGAATTAAAATATATTAAAGTTGTATTCTCTTTTGCATATTAATTTTTCAAGATGAGATCTAATAATCAAAGTAAAATATAAGCCAAAGCACTGATTTTTATTTAGAGATTAATTAATGTTCAAGTGCATTAGAAGGTAGGAGAAAACTTATCTATGCTTTTATTTTATGCATTGAGCTATAGTTTCTTAAAAATAATATATCCAACTTTAAAAAATGGTTTCATAAGGATGAAGTACTTATTATTATATATTATTTATTATATTATTTTATATTATGTTGTTTATTGTAATAATTTAAAATCATTATATATAATATTATATTAATTATAAATATATATTATTATTTTGAAACTTTAAAACTTTTAAAACTCAAAATGCCTGGCCTATAATATTTAATATTACCATATTTTATTATAAAGAATACATCTATTCTAGCTCTAAAAATTGAATATAAATTACATGTTCTTATAGACTTTACAGACATTGAAAGCTTAAGTAGCATTTCAGAATTACTAAGTAAATTTCAATTAAAAGCATTAAAAATCTATAAATAGCAATCATTGGGAGAAACAGGGAGAGAGGATTAAATTTCTAGACATAACAAATTAATCACCATTATGGCTGTACATTTTCAGGAATGGAGACGGCTGACTCATTAGTGACTTACACATTTAAAATTTGAGTAAAATTTTGACTCAACTATTCCATTTCTTATTCACTCATGTATGAGATAGGTATTACTTAGTACAAGAATTATTTTACCTATATTATTAACACTATTCCTTCTATCTTCCATGATATTAAATTTACTTTTTAAATCAACTTCTACATATTTGTTTTTATACCATTTATTTAAATCTCTAATGTACCAAGCTGTTATTTCTCTCTGACACCTGTGATTTAATAGCTTATGGATATTTCATTGAGATAGACAGGATCTTCCTGACATTCAGAAAACCCCCAATCAAAATGTATTGTCCTACTGTATTCTTTTTCTGGTTCCTGACTTATTCATTTTAAGAATGAAGAAATTAGCTGGTCGTGATGGCACACACCTATGATCTCAGGGGCGCAGAAGGCTGAGGTAGGAGGATTGCAACTTAGTGAGGCCCAAAGCAATTTAATAAGACCCTGTCTCAAAGCAAAAAAAAAAATAAAAAATAAAAATAAAGAATTAAGAGAGTATAATGTTTCTCTTATTTTCAATCCAAATTATTATCATCATCATCATCATCATCATCATCATCATCATACCAGAGATTGAACCCAGGCACACTTAACCACTGAGTCACATCCATAAACCTTTTTAAAAATATTTTATTTAGAGACAGGGTCTCACTAAGTTTCTGAGGCTGACTTTGAACTCTAGATCCTCCTGCCTCAGCCTCTCTAGCCACCCGGATTACAAGCCAGCATGACTGTGCCCTGGCTCAATCCAAATTATTTGATTATACTTTTTCCTTTCATTTAGAGTAAGAAACTATGAGTTCTATTTTTCTCAAATGGATAAAATTTAACATTTATTTCCAAGGTCATCCTACCCTCTGGAAATGGGATGAACTATATATCTCTTAGGTTAAAATTGTCCTCATCTACCAGGCATATTTCAGGTCATTTAACTATGCAATCAAAAATAACGTATTTCTTAAAAAATACTTTTAAATATTTTTCTAAAATATGGATATTCAATTATCACACTTCATTCAGTGAAGAGTTCTATTTGAAATGGCCTATAGATTCAACTCTGTCAAAAATCAAGTTTATAGGGCTGGGGATGTGGCTCAAGTGGTAGCGCGCTCGCCTGGTATGCGTGCGACCCGGGTTCGATCCTCAGCACCACATACCAACAAAGATGTTGTGTCCGCCGAGAACTGAAAAATAAATATTAAAAAATTCTCTCTCTCTCTCTCTCTCTCTCCCTCTCTCTCCCCTCTCTCACTCTCTCTTTAAAAAAAAAAAATCAAGTTTATATTTATGTCCAGTTGTATAATATATTTATTTCACAGTGCATCACACTTTTAATTGTTATTAAAATTTATAATATATAATTACAAATATATAATATATTTAAATAAATTTATAATATATATCATTATTATAGTTTAAATTGAGTGTCAGTATTTAGTAAGTCAAGTCCAGTCACATTTTTCTTCAATTAGAGAAGTGTCTTGACTTTTCTTAAGTTTTTGAATTTTGAATTTTCATATGTGTTTTAGAATTTACTCCTAAATTCTTCCCAAATGTATTTAGGTTTTGATTGGAATAGTATTGAATCTGCAGATTAAACTGGGCAAAATGATATCTTTATAAAAGATATCTGATTTTTTTCAGTGAAAATATTTCTCTCCATTTATTTAGGTGTCTCAAATATTTTGCTAAAGCATTGTACAGAGTTTCCACAGATACTGAGCATATATTTATTTCCAAAGATACTGTGCATATATTTTATTAGGTTTAAATCTAAGCAATTTACATTTGTATAACCTATTTTAAATTGTATACAACAAGCATGCATGCACAGTGGTATGTCTCAGTTGTATATATATTTTTTTACTTGTTCTTGCAAGTGATTTGTTACCTTTTTATACATATTGTGAATTTTGCATATACTTTGCTCATTCATGCCACTTGGACATGTCCTATGGAAATAGTTGAGCCTAGGATGATACAGAGTTCTTCCAGTAGAATTTGCAGTTCTGCCATCTGGGAACACTGAATTTACAATATTTTACAGATTTTTCACTCCAAGGTTTTTTGGGGCACCTATTAATATGTATTCATGCTGTCAAACTGTGTTATAGGCTGTAAATATCTGATGATCAATTTAAATTTGAAATTTAAATTCTCAGGAGTAACTTTTTAAATATCCATTATGCCAAGTTTCATTATGGTCAGTTCCATAGCACTAATCTAGTTTGGGGAAGTATATTTCTTGTTCATTCTCTGAAAATAAAGTGCAATATTTGGTGTGTATCAGCTTTACCATAGTCTTCAATTATACCTTTTAACCCAGGCTTTGAAATTTAATTCTTGTTCCAAGCCCTGTACATTTGCAAAATTAATGCTTAAATTCACTGGGTTAAAAAAAAATTCTGCAGAACAAAGCCAAATTTAACATTTATTTATTTTTGACCTCAGTCCTTACATTTATAACAGCTCATGGAGATGGCTAAAATTTTTAAAAAATATTTTACAATAGATGAGCCTGGGGGTATAGACAGCCAAACCACCAGAAGCAGAATTTTGTATATTTATTAAGTGTCCCTTAACTATATGTAAATATTATGCCAATTAAAGGAATATTAAATTTTTTAAAAATCACCTAGATAATATTTATAACATATAATTGTATAATAATAATTATTGTTTCCTAGCTGTGTGCAATGCAAATTCCTAGAAATAATAACAATACCAACATAATTGACAGTACTTATCCCTGTTCTAGTCCCATTAAAAGCAATACAAATTTCAGCCATGTGGCAGAAAATTTTTAGAGTCCTGAGAATTCTAATCGGTCAACAATCCCATATCTACCAAACCTTTCTCTTTTGTGTAAAAGGACACAGAGAGCAACATTAGAGAGTTCATGTTTTTCAAATAGGGAAGAGCAACTTGAAGAAATGGCGATTAATGATAACTGCATGAAACTCACTAAAACAGTACTGTGAGTTTATAACATGGAGAAAAGAAGAGAGGGATGAAGGGAGAAAATTGTGAGGTGGTAAAGACACTCTTGGAAAAATACTGGAAGTAACTTGTTCCTCTTAAAAATGAGTGTCTAACATGAATATGCATTTATTCTGTTATTTCTGCATGATTTATACTTTGCATCATCCAAATAGCCTGACTTAACTGGAGGAAAGAAATTTATTATTTAAAAAATATTTTGGCTAATAAATAACCAAAGAATAATTAATGAAAAAAATCACCATTATGCAACTCCAAATGAAGTCAGTGATTAAAGAACTAACCTTCCATGGATATTCAAAGAAGTAACAAAATTGGTGGAAATTTTGAGAATGGAAGTATTGTGCTGCTGCAACATGAACCTGTGGTCAGTGCTAGTTACTGTTAATAAAATGCTGGAATCACATATTGTGTGACTGGTAAGATGTAATATGAAACACAAAATGACTGTCCCCACTGCTATCACAACAATACCATAAACTGGGTAATTTATACGTAATAAAAAATTCTTTTCATACTTCTAGAGGCTTAGAAGTTAAAATCAAGTTTCCAGTGGCTCAGTGTCAGGGCTCAGTCTCTGTTTCAAACTGTGCTTTCATATGATGAAAGGGAAACAAGGAGTGAGTGAGCATCCTGTCCTCATATAACAGAAAAGACAGAGGGATCATGCAGCACTCTGGATCCTCTTTTATAAGGGCATTAATCTTATTCATGAGTGTAGCATCCTCATGACTTAATTGCCTCCCATATTTCCCACCTCTCAATACCATCAACTTGGGATTTAAGTAATGGCATGTGAAGTTCAGAGGGATACCTATATCCAAAGAATAGCATTATACTCCTGGGCTCTTACAATTATGTCCTTATTATAGGCAAAGTACTTTCATTTTATCCCAGCAATTTCATTTTGGGGTTTTAACTTGTTTCAGTGTTGATCTGAAAGTCCACAGTCCAGAGTATCATCTAGTTACTGTTTAAATCAGATATGGCTGAGACCCAAGGTACAATTCATGCAGAGGCAAATTTCCCTCCAGCTGTAAGTCTGTGAAATAAGCAAGTTCTTCCAAAATAGAGGAACAGGTTTATGATAGACATTTCCATTACAAAAGGGAAAACTAGAAAAGAAGAAAGAGCTAACAGCTCCAAGTAAGTCTAAAACCCAGCAAGTCAAACAATATTAAACCTTAAGGTTTGAGAATAATCTTTGATTATATCTCCTGTCTCCTAGATACCCTAGGCTGGGAGTTGGGCCCCCAAATCTTCAGGCAGCCCCACCCCATGCCTTTACCTGGTGTAACCCATGTTACAACCCTCATAGGTGGGAGTCTCATTCTCATGGCTCTCCTAAGCTGGCTTTGAATGCTGTTGGTTTTACCATTCCAAGGTCACGAGAACAGCCAAAAGTCCATTCCACAAGATGTTGCTTTAGCTAGGAATCTCTGTGTGATCCAATCCTGTGGCTCCACCAGCCATTTCCTGAGTGAGGACTCTACAGTGGTTCCATTTCACTGTGTGCTTCCTGCCTGAATAAACGCTCTCTGAGGCATCACTGAAATCCAGATGGAGGTGGCCTTTTTTTTCCAGAACCCAGGCACTGTGTGTGTCTACAGAGTGAGCACCATATAAATGACACCAAAGTTTATTACCTGTGCCCTGAAGAGAAGTAGCCTGAGTCACACCTGAGCCTGCTGGATCCATACCTAGGATGACCAAGGAACACTGTGCCAGATTACTTTGAGAATATACCTGAGGTGTGCAGCACTGAAGTCCTAAAGGTGACGAAGGTCTCTGTTTTCATATAGTTCTGTCTCCCAGGCCTCAGCACTTTGGTATATGGAATCCCTTGGTTGTTTAAACAGAGAGGGGGAGATGTTGAGAGCCACAGCCGAAGGGGCCCCAGCAAACTTTCAGACTGCCAGCTGATGATTGGCTCACAGCAGCCCCAGCAACATCTAGCTGATTGGCTCCTCTGCGGTGATGCTCATTGGGCTGTTTCCCTGCCCTTTCAGACCACGGAGCTGATCATTGGGAGACTTTTTTGGCTCTGCCCACACGACCCAGCCAATCGGCCTCAAGAGCAGGAGGATTGTGGGAGGTGAAGAGGCTTGTGGTGGTGAGAGAGGTTTGTGGGAAGCCTGTGGTGGCAGTTGGGCTCTGAGGGTTTTTCCTGAGGAGCTGTTTTGTTTGGCGTGTGTGGTTCTAAAAATAAAGTTAGTTTTTTTTGACAAGTGGCTCCTAAATTGTGCCCAGCCAGACTGTGGCACTTGGTATTACAGGTAAGATCTCTGAAATGCCTTCAGGGTCATTCATCATTTCTTGATAAATATTATCTCACTTCCTTTTGGCCAAACACTTTATAAATACTCAAAATGAGTATTTATAAAGCCAAAAAAGTGCATTATTATTTCATAATTGTAATTTCTAGTAATAAGTAATAAAATACTCATACACAAAATATCATATACTTAAATTTCATAATGACTATATTATAATTTATACCATTATCAGTGAGTTCTGTTAAACATGTCATTTTTGTGTAAAATTCAGAATTCCACTGATGTTTCATAATAAAATTGTGAGCAAAAGGAAAAATTCAATAATCCATTTATATTTAACCATTTATCCAGATATTACTCATATCAAACATACAGATTCATGATAAAAATTTTTTCCTTGTCATACTGGAAAGGTATATCCCAATGCAATTAATTAAATATTTGTGCTTCAAATTTTATAATTAATATATGAAAGTATTTCTATGTGGAATATAAGAGCATATTTTAAATTTCACAGTAATATAGATGAAGAACCTATTAGCATTTTCAAATGATTTTTTTGTAAATATAATTTCAATCATATAATATTAATCATCTAAAATACTTTGATCTGTATCCTATTAATGTACTTAAAACTACAAAATAAAGTTCTTGCATTATTCTAATTAAGTCTTTGATTATTAACTAATAATAATTAACTCTTATTAATGGTACCAGGTATAGATCAAGAACAGCTATATTTATAAAATATTATTTTTATTTTACTCAATAGGTATTTTGCTGATGCCAACATGAATAAAAAGTAAGTCAAAAGAGGTGACAAATTCACAATTTTTTATGAGCACTCAGTTCATTTTCTTTGCCAAGCTTTCTATTTAAGTTGAAATGACTAAATATTTGTGATTAAAATGAACACAAAGATCAAACTAGAAAGTAAAATAGATCCCATGCCAATAATTTATTTGTTAGTAAGAACTTGTTAAAATCTTGACACAACTAATTTGTGTCCTTCCAGATTAACAAAATATGAAACTTAATTGTTCCTGATAGATGGATAAAGGATGCATCAACCCCCAAAGCACATTTAAAAATGAAACTCTGTATTTGCTGGAATATTGCAGAATTTTTTTAAAAAATGGGTTTTTATTTCCAGTGTCTGAAGTTTGAAAGATGAATGATTAAACTTAAAAAGAATAATTATATCAAATCATCTATTTATGTGCAAATCAACTTCATAATACCTTTGGAATTCAGGAGCAAGGATGATTTTTTTTTTTTGAAGTATCTAGTTAACTTTCCAAAGATCTGGTCATTGTGCAAACAATTTTCCTGGCTTTTATTTAGTGAAATATTTTGACCTAGCAATTGACATGAAATTGACTTGTCCATTTTCAGTTATGGTCCCTTCCCATCATTACTCCTGTACCCCCAAGGCTCTGATCAGATTCACAATGAGTATAAAACTATTTTCTTTTCTCAGTATCATTGAACTTAATTATATACACACACATTTAATTTTTATGTTTTCAGCCTCTATTTCTGTGCTTTTCAATATCAGATAATATCACAAATGAAGTCAATTAGTAAAATAAAAACCAAAGCAATCTTACAAGTGAATTCTAGTTCTTATTCATATCTAATAAAATGCTTATTGATTAACAATGGTAAGATCTACAGGCAAATTAAGATTTATCTTTCATTGTATTCATGATTACTATTTGTTATGTGAGCAAATGTGGCTTGTAGTAGAGAAAAATCATTTGGAATTCTTGAAAATAAGTAGACTCCTTGGTTTCATTCATAAACAAATGACATTTATAACATCATGCAGAGACAATGTATGGATTAAGAGGAAGTATTTTGCAAGCCATCCATGTGATAAGGGACTAATATACAAAATATGTAAGAAAAATCACATAACTAAATAGCACAAAAACAAAGAAGGTTAATTAAAAATGGGTAAGTGATTTTATTAGACATTTCTCCAAAAAAGACGAATGGGCTAAAACATGAAAAAAATGCTTAATATTACTAATCATTAAGGAAACTCAATTAAAGCTATAAAATGGTACCGTCTCACATTTGTCAGAATAGTTGTTAATATAACAAAATATATTGCATTAGAAAAATACATATGGAGAAAAATAAAGTAGTCAGGGGGATAGGAAATGCATGTTGTATTATCTGGAAGGCCTCTCCAAGTGACGACAAATGTGTCGAAAATGTGAAGTAAGTTTTGACATTATCTATGCACCTGGTCAAAGAACAGCATTATGAACATAGGGGATCAGTACATATAGGGATCTTGAGTGGGGAGTATGCCTGGATTTTATGCAGGACAAGAAGAAGCCCTGAGTATCAAGAACAGATAAAGGTGAAAATAACAGCAGGTACAATCAGAAAGTAGGTGATTGGGAGTTGATTTGGTAGCGACTTAGTGTTACATTAAAGTTTTGAAGTTATATATGAATTTTATGCATGGTTATGCTAGGGATAGTAACTGTTTGAAATGTACTCAGTGCTAGTTAATTAATAATTTAATGTTAATTTGGAAATTAATTCTGTTCTTTCCCACTTAATGGGAATTCTAGGCAGTAAAATGAGACAGTGCCCTGTCCTTATTCTTGCCTTATAAAAATGTATTGATAACTTAGGTTAAAGCATAAAATTAATACTACAGTTGATGTTTAAATGAAACAGGAAATATGGCTATATAAACAACCAACCTAAAATAACCATAATAATATTTAGAAAAATAAATATAGATTTATATATAATTTCAAAATGATTAATCGCATACTTTAGGAAGCTTATCCTAACAACTCCACTGGCACTTGAACAATAGTGTTCAGATCATGAGATGCAATTGTCGTCTGCACTTCTCCTGTGGCATCATCTGGCTTATTGTGTTCTATTCTTAGAACCACATTTGACAGGGGACACCAGTAACTGAACCATGCCAAGTAAAGAATACAATAGAAATTCAGTATGATGAAAAGTTAGGAAACAACTTCTGAAATTGTGCAATTATTAAATATATCTCCATGCTTTTACCCTCATACTCAACCTCATATTTGCTGAGAATCTATTCTCAATATTGCAGCAGAATTAATCTTAAAAACAAACAAACAACAACAACAACAAAAAAAAAAAAACAGAAAAGTCACTTCTCAGAATTCTACAGTGGCTCCACAGAATCCTAGCAAGAGTCCACAAGGCTGTGTACAATCCTTCCTCATCACCTCTGATATCTTGTTTTCTCCTGCTATTCCCTGCCTTGCTCACTCAGCTGCAATCACCCTGGCTGTTTCGTCCACCTGAAACACACTTCCCCTGGTCTCCTTGCTACTTCCTTCACTTCTGTCAAGTCCTTGATCAAATATCACCTCAAAGAAGCCTGCTCAGAGCATTCCACTTAAAATTCCAAACCATTCCTATCCCTTTATCCTCTATATCTCGTTTCCACAGTACTTATCAATGTTTAAAAATTGCAGTTTTTGGATGGTTATTGTTTTGTTTGAATTGTTTCTTTATTTTTAGTTATCCCTCTTTGCTAAAATGAAAGATACAGGAGGGGTGAGTGTCCTTCTTTTCTTCATGGAGATATTCCAAATTCTAAAAACAAAATATGAAACATCATGAGACATCAAGAAATATTTTGGAAATTAAAATGATTTGTTACCTGAAATTCTAAGACAAGGCATTATCATGTTAGAAGGGCATTAATAATGGCGCACAGAGACTGAGGCAGAAGCATCACAAGTTCAAAGGCAGCCTCCGCAACAGCGAGGTGCTAAGCAAATCAGTGAGACCCTGACTCTAAAGAAAATACAAAATAGGGTTGGGGGTGTGGCTCGGTGGCTAGTGCCCCTCAGCTCAATCCTCAATACCCCCCCAAAAAAAGGAACAGCAGTAAGCAGTAATAACAGATGTGGTAGGTGGTAGGTGTAGTGGTATGATGCCTTACTCTAGCTACAGTGAGCATCACAAATTTCCAAAAGGATGGGACTTCCCCTATTAGAGTCTGTAAACAAGTCTGGATGGCGCCTGGCAAAATGCCAGAGGGAGTGGTTTGTAAAGTAATGCCAGCGAGCCATTAAGTGTGGAGATTCCTTATTGGTTGACTGCTGTATCAGGTTTATGTTAATTAGATAAGCTGTGTGGAATGTATAAATATCCCTCCTGTCCTACAATAAATGGCTCCCACTCCTGCTGTATCAACATACACAAGTTCTTCGTCACCCCCCCACCGCCCCCACCCCCACCCCGGTTATTTTGCTGCAGCCGGACTGCAGCATTCCCCCACAGGATTCTGGATAGCAGCCACATACCATGCAAAATTACTGAGCACCTAAAATATGACTAGTGCAGGCCAAGAACCAACATTTGACTTTATTTAATTTTAATTAATTAAAATTTTCATTGATATAGCCACCTGAGGCAAGCAGCCAACATACAAGACAACATATATAGGTCTATCACAAATAAACTAAAGCCCATGATAGGTTTTTATAAGAAAAAGGATTTTTTGTTTAATTAGGAAAGAACTTGCCAATCAGGGCTCTCCACAGTGGAATGGGCTGTCTCATAAATCTGCACTCTACTGCAGAGAAGTAATGTTTCAACAGTGATAACAAACAGAATTGTTCCAGCAGAGGTTCTAGCCCAGACAAGCTCGATGTACTATGAAATGAATATAATTTCTAAATTCAACATCCTATTATACGCTTTATACCTAAAGTCCAGTTCTACTGTAACTTATTTTCTGTGCCTGTAGATGGAGAGAAATTTAGCATTCTCATACTAAAAACAGGTAATCTTCCTTTTTAAATCTTGCATCAGTGAAAGGCAATGAGGAAGAAAATACATTTTTAAAGGTAACAAAACAATGAATTTCTTGTCATCACTTTCTGATTAAAAATCAACCTCTATCATGTAATAATAGCTGCACGGACTATGGAGTCATCCAGAATCCATAGAGTTTGGAAAATATGCCTTCTCTGGTGTCTCCAGATGTCCATCAGTACCATTTTTCTTTACTTCTATAGTAATAGAATTTTACCTGTCTCATGTTGCTTCCCACACAAAGGACAGGTCCATACATCTCAAAAGTTGTTGTAGACAAGGGACTAAGCTCTCAATATTGAGACGCAAGCAGAAGTGTTGAATGCAACTTCTGCCTTGT
Source organism: Urocitellus parryii (assembly GCF_045843805.1). Lineage (NCBI taxonomy): Eukaryota > Metazoa > Chordata > Mammalia > Rodentia > Sciuridae > Urocitellus > Urocitellus parryii. Next base: position 62,180,124 of record NC_135533.1, read on the forward strand.
TAATTTAAGAGGGCATCTCCTGCTCTGGCCATCTGTCCTTTTCCTCTCTGCTGGGTGAAGTGTCAATGATCAAAGTGACCTTGGATTTTTGAACCATGTGAATTTATTATTCATTCACTACATTAAAAGCAGATCTATCAAACTTCTAATCTATATCAAGACTAATTAATAAGATAGAAAACATAAGGTGCTTCCTGGAAAAGCAGAATAGGAAATGTATTAAGCATCTGTGTTTCTCAAATCTCATTCCTTTCCTGACAGCCTGCCATTAGATTTTTAACACAATTTTGGGACTGGTCATGAAACAGTGATCACCTTGTCAGGTAAAACTTTACACCTGCTACTGGGGGGATTCTACTTTTTTTATTTGAAACACTTTATATGAAAAAAGGAAAAGGCTATTTAAAGAATTTCAAAGACACTGGTGGCAGGCACTTTTTCTTTTTTCCTACATGGTACTTAGTGTTTGACAACAAATATACTTAGATTTAAGGCTATAATTTTAGGTGGTGTTCAGAGGATGTGAATCAGTTTCCTGATACAAACATGTAATTAAAATCAAACAATGAGAATAGTTAAACATGGCATTGCCCAACAGATTGTTTAATGATAGACTTCCTTTCCTGCCTTGTTGAAAGGTAAGGGTTCATTGCAACTACTTGCTAGTCTAAATACAATATATGTCTTAAAATGTTTTTTCTTTTACAAATGTTTTATTACTCTGTGTATTTTTGTATGGGCGAGAGTTAGGATTTATAGGTATTGTATTAGTAAAATTTTTTCACCTACCAAGTCCCATCAAAAGACAAAGACTAAAAAGTCTTTCTTAGCTAAAAAAAACTCACTATTTTATTCCTAGCTTTATTTCTGATCTAGTGAACTGAAATTGGGGTACCTGAAATGTATTATATTAAGTAATACATTCACTTTATAATACAAGCATATACATAGCCAACTTTTCTAATAAGGTAAAGGTTTAAAACAAAAATGTATTGTTTTATTTCTAATACTAGGCACATTCCCAAGTCTGATGAAAACACATTCAATTCTAGTATTCATCAGAAGTTCAAGTTGAGTCAAGTTATTGAAATGATGTATAATCAGGTCTGTTTACTCAGAAGAGTATGGAGCTCTAGAAGATTTTGTCATAGGTAAAATAGTCTATTGCTTCCAAGAAGGACTGGGAGAACTCTTCAAATATTTGATATGCATAAAGTTACAAGGCTATATGTAAACATATTTCAATATCTTAGTCCATCCAAAGTCATTTTTGAAACATATTCTTATAGTTATTTCCACCTAACACAGAGTCTAAAGAGATCAGGAAGTAGAGAAGAAGATAAAGCTTATTATATAGATGTTTAATTCTTGAAAACAAACCACATCTCTTCTTAAACCTCAAAAATATTCCAAAGAAATAAATGAAATCCTTATTTAACTTTCAGAATCACTTTAGCTTTCCTAACACTTTCCCATAATTCAGTACATCATAAACCACTCACTTTAAAACTTGTTTTTTTGATGTTGTGATCTGGACTGCATGATACAGAAACCAGGAATGAGAGAAAATTGAAACATGTACAATGATTGTGCAATAAAAACAAGATGCAGATTCTGAAATGATAGGCCATTCCGTTTTAATTTGTTATGCTTTTATTGCTTTGACTTTCAGAGGATTTTTCCTATAAGCCTAACATTAGTTTTTTACATTTAAAGCATTTTTAAAATACTGTGAGTAGTCTCTGCATTTTCATATTTATCTTTAAAAACCTTTATCCAAGCAAAGATGATTGCAGCTCTGTCTCATTTCACATGTTGAGTAAAAATCTATTTGACAAAATATTTTAACTTACAAAAGAACAGATACTCATTCTTTTAAAAGAACAAGTACTGGTCTTCCAGTCCAGAAAAGAGAGCCCAGATTCATTTCTATATGCTCCTGCCTGCTAAGTGCAACTATAAACCCTAGAAATAACAGCAGAGACAAAGGAGAATTTTGAAGAATGCGATAAGGAAGACAGAATGACTGGAGACCCCAGGACTGGAAGGACAATATAGTGGCAGTGTAGCCTGTGACCCCTCACCCATCAGAAAAGGATGACTTGAGCCCAGCCTAGGAACAGAAGGCAGTCCCCCTTGAATGAATTCCACCCTCCCTTTCCAACTGATATCTAGTAAATCAACAGATGCAAAATAAGATGTCAAAAATATTACTTATCTGGCAAAATTTAAAGAAACCATCACAAAAAAGTTACAACTAGCAATTATGAACAAGCATGAACTCAAAATAAAAATACAGTGTCTCGGCAAAGAAATATATAAAGAGAAAAAAATGGAAATTTTAGAACTGAAAAGGAAAATAAGAAAAAAAAACTCATGAAAGCCATAACATGCTAATCATGAGTAAAAGTTGACAATAAAGGTGAAAGATAATATGGGTAATCTTGAAGGTTAGTACTAAAATCAACTGAAACCTTTATTGATAAGTTGTGATAATAATTTATATTTTATGATTTATCTTTAAAAGCAACTATTTTTTTGGAAGTATAATTTGGTTAAAAAATTTGAGCTTAATGTCAGTTATTTAAAAAGAAAGGTTACATTTCTCTAAAATCCATCTGGGTTTAAGAAGAAAACATTTTTTTTGTAATGTGTTTGTAATTATTTTCAAACTATCTATAAAGAAATAGAATACTCCATTCATTAAAATTTATTTGAAGACACTTTCCATTACCAATTTTGATATTATTAAATCACAATAGAAAGAAAGAAAGAAAGAAAGAAAGAAAGAAAGAAAGAAAGAAAGAAAGAAAGAAAGAAAGAAATTACAGAATTATTATTCCCTTCTAGTTCATTTTGTGGGAGGATAAAATTACAAAAGTAATTCTTCTTATTGCATACTAAATTTATAGTCATTAGAATATTAAAATATAATTGCCTTTCCATTGTATAAAATGATAAGGAAACTGGCAATATTTCTTCTCAAGAATGCAAAATTCATGAGTTTTCCATAAACCATGTTTTGGTTGAAATTTTGGAATAGCAACCACAGAAGGTAAACAATTTAGTTTTATGATGAACCAACCTTGGAATCAAAAGGAAATCTTTTCCCTAAAAATTGAGGAATTGGAAAGATTTTCAATATGTTGATTGGCAGAGTTTGAAATGGATTCATTTTTATAGAAGAAGAGATTTGTTGGGCATTTCTATCATTCTTTAAAGAAGCTTTTCAAAAATATTCTAGATTTCAAAATAAATGTACCAGTAAATCTAAACCATCTAGTGTTCACAGACTTAATGTGATTCCTTTCTTTAAATGATGAGACAACTCTTAAGATACACATCTATTAAGTGCTATAGGTGTACCAAATACTTGGGTGATTTGTGATACATCAAGCCTATGGGATAACTAGTGTCACCTAAATTGGAAAGATGACAAATTAAAACATCAGATTAAGTAATTTTCTTCAGATCACATACTTAAGATGGCAGTGGAGCTTGGAAGAAAATGCTTTCACTTTTGTCTGTAGTCTAATCCCCTACCAACTCCATCACACTGATTCCAACTATTGTCAAATGTAATTTGGTTATGCAGAGTTCAGATGGAGAAGAGCTAAGGGAGACTTTATCCACACAGCTGAATGTTATTGTTCTCAAATTCAGAGTAGAGCCATCCCTTCCCTTATTGTATATTCATTCAATATAAAATAAAATTGGGAAGAAAGTGTTGACAAGTCATGTTCTAGAAACCGTGTGTGCACAGCAGCGCTCCTTGTCAAAAAGCAAAAGGAAGAAAACATTTTGGATCAAAACCCAGTTGTTTTCGATCTGCCTTTCGCCATTCCAGCTGCTCCCGCCTTTCACTGGACAGCAGGAATTTAATGACAGCTGCTGCAAGGATTATGATGAGAGACTTCCCACTTTTACTGATCTTCTGGACAGGCTACTAGCTTTGATGTGTCATTGTTAGGTCCCATCTTGTTTTCTTAGGAAAATGAGTCTTATTACTGTTTTCAACTAAAAGCTTATTCAAAATAAAATATATCGATCAATTGCATTGTTCCATTCGGTTTAAATTACAACACAGTGTATATGGACTAAGTGCATAAAATTGCCTCTGGACAGAATATTATTTGTTAATTGTCTTGGCTTTCTAGGTGCACAGGAGCATTGAACAAGAACAACAATTGGACATTATCTCTCCAAATTTCAGAAGTTATTCAGCAGCTGTTATGAACTGCAAGTGATAGAAATATTTCATCAATAGAATACAAGTAGTCTGAAATTGTGATAATTAAACCCAAAGCAATGCTGAGAGAAAGACATCATAATAAAGATCTCTCAAAAACCTCAGGTCATTTATAGTCCTATTTCCATAGGTTATACATCCATGGATTCAAACATAAATGGAAAAATTTGAAAAAAAAATATGTATCTGTGCTCAATCTGTACAGACTTTTAAAAATCATTTTTCCCTAAACAATACAAAACATCAAATAATTACCAGCTATTTACATTATATTAGGTATTATAGGTAATCTAGAGATGAGTTCAAGTGTATGGTAGGATACACATAGGTTATATGAAAAAACTGCCATTTTACATAAGGGATTTGAGCATCTGCCAATTTTGATAACCACAGGGGTCCTGGGACCACTCCTTCATGGAAACCAAGAAATGACTACAGTGAACTATGAGTCTTATGAATTGAAGCTTTTGAATTTCATTGGAACAGTCAGTGCTTCCTACAATTGGCTTTCCTAGCTTGTGTATTTCTTTGCAATTTTCAAACATTCTCTACTTCAATCAGTTTGCCACACCATGCCCCATTATTCTCTCTCACAAAGTAGCCTGCCTCCTACTTTGCTGCAAATTTCTGTGCCTTGAAATCCCTGTTCATTCTTTATCCCTCCTTATCACCAGGATATTTTTATGAGATCACCCACACTTTTAACCTTTTGCATGGTTTCAGAAGGCGTTTCCTCCTTTTTGTTTATCTCTCCCATTTCATTCATTAGTTTGAAAACCATTTAATACGATTCTGTTATAAGCCAGGAATTATGAGAGGAACTGGGGGTTCAAACATGAGTAACATCCCCTGAAGGCACTGACCACAATCTCCTCCACCATCAGTTACATCCTCACTTGCATCATCAGGCTCCCCCTTCCCACTGACTCACTTTCCTCTGAACATAAACAAGTAGGTGCAAGGAACAAAACAAAACAAAAAAAAAATCATCTTTCCCTATTCAGTTACCATCCTGCCTCCTCTTGCTGTTGCCTCTCGATGTCTTAATAATGTTTATGTCTATAAAATGTTTTAATATACACAGCCCCAAGTTATTTTTCACCATATATACCTCCTTGCATCATGCCAGTCTTCTGAAAGTTACTAAAAAATCAACTATGCTCTTTCAAAGGCTTTCTTTCTAGTTCTTTATCTTTATGACTCATTTTTCAACAGTTTTGATAACTTTTAGAATGGATCTTTTTATTTCTGGGTTCATGATGTTAATTTTTATTACTGTCTTCGCCAATATTCATAATTTTTTCTCTTGTCTTTTTTTTCTGGCAGGTAGGCTGATGCTAATTCACATACAGAGACATTTCCTTAGGTTGTTTTGACAAAATTATCTACTATTATATCTTCAAATGATGAATCAGTGTAATTGCCTACCAAAGTCTTTATTTTGGTGAGAGGGGTTGGTTAGTGTCCATAAGGGGTTGGATTGTATTTATCTAAGATATAGGGTGGGAGGATTTAAGGACATACTTATAGGTATGTAGGTGGTATCCACATGGAAAGCTAATGTTGCAGTTAGTTAAGAGGGATTTGAATGTCAGGCCCATGAGTTTTCCTTGCTCTGATAGGAGAAGGGACCGATAATTCCCTCATCTTTAAAAGAGGGCAATATGATAATAGCTTTGATTTTAAGAATAACAACAAAACAGAGCAACATGAGGAATTTGGAAGGAGTGGGGGGACATTAGGGGTAGAGAGACCAGTTTCAAGAATTTTTTTTTCTTTTGGTGAAAGACTAGGGCAATAAGAGTTATTATTAGGGCAGAGGCCATTGAGAAAATTAGACATCACAAACTAACAGAAAAAGCCACAAGAACACAGAAAACAGACTCAATTTGAAAGAAATGAAAAGATTTTTGAACCGGAATAAACCAGACAACAGTGCTGACTAGAAACAGGCAAGACTCCGGGGAGGAGCTGATCTGAGGTGTAGGGAGGGGGTGGCCGGCATGATTTCAAGCATGATGCATTAGGGCAAAGGGAGGAGAAGCAGAGGAAAATGTTCAGGGCATATTAGGAAATGCAAAAGGAAGATGGGAACAAGAGATAGAGATTCAAGAATCATCCCCGACAAACTCTAAAAAGTCTTAAAAGACACTAACAAGCAAAATTTGGTGAAAATTTTTATGCCTTCAAGTGATTGTTGTGTTGAGGAATTCTATTCCTTGCACCAGAGTTCTGGACTTTCTTTCTGGCATAAATGCCCTGCTAAATAATTCAGTGTAATAATTATTGTGTGGGTGTCCTGCTGCAGCATGGGAGCTGTTCTCAGGAATAAGACACCATGGAATTGCTTTCATCTGTTCACCATTTACTTGTTTCCATAAGCAGCTTTATCTGTACTAGGTTCTGCTTGTGCTTGAACTTCTTGAGCCAGTACTTTTGCCATAACAAGCTGAGGAATGTAGAACACTCCTCCAAATCCTGTTTTGGCAAAGGAGTCTTTCCTGGAGTTTTAGGCTTGAACTCAGCTTCTTCTATGATCTCTCGGAGCAACATTACATTTGATTAGATTTAATCATTTCTGCTTCGTAATGACCAACAATGTGAAATTCAATCACAGTAATATACAGAGTAGAGGGTGTAAAATTATGTAGTGTTAATATAATTTTTAGGAAACATTTCCAAAAAAATGAGAATCTGGATTATAGAGTAAATAATGGAAGCTTTTGGGGAAATTTTATTTTCAAAATTAAATAGTGAGTGAATGACTCCTTTGCTGTGAAGAAGATTTTCAGTTTGATACCATCACATTTATTGATTCTTGATTTTTACTTCTTTTGCTTTAAAAGTCTTGTTGAGGAATTTGATTCCCAAGCCAACAGGTTGGACAGTTGCGCCTACTTTTTTTTCTAGTAAGTGCAACAATGTCTCTGGTCTAATGCCTAGATCTTTGATCCACTTAGAGTTGAGTTTTGTGCAGGGTGAGACATAGGGGTTCAATTTTATTACCTTACATATGGATTTCCAACATCCCTAGCTATTACAGAAATGCAACTTTTAGAAAATTGGGAAGAAAGCGATTGTGAAAATGATTATTGAAGATTTAAGAAATTGAGAAAGGAATGGGAGGAGGGATTTATGATCAACTATCACATAGTTGAGACATTGAGAAAGACATTAAATCTCGTGTAGTTAAAGCATGCTCCTTCATTAGTATACTCTAGGGAAATTTAGGAGAACTGGATCTTATATTAAATATTTACAGGACATTACTTCCTTAAATATAATTTACTGCCCATATTAACTTTTTAGTTTACTCACTTCTATGCATTTTAAGTAATTTTTATAGGTTTTAAAACAAAGCATTTTTAAAAGTAACTATTAAAACATTCCTTTTGGGGGGCTGGGGATGTGGCTCAAGTGATAGCACACTCGCCTGGCATGCGTGTGGCCCGGGTTCGATCCTCAGCACCACATACAAAGATGTTGTGTCCGCCAATAACTAAAAAATAAATATTAAAAAATTCTCTCTCTCTCTCTCTCTCTTTAAAAAAAAAAAACATTCTTTTTTTATTTCTAGAACATTGGTAAAATTAGTTGTGGCTTTCTTTTAAAGAGAATGAGCACAATTTCTTTGTATGCTAATGTTTATTTTTATATATATGTGTATATATGTATGTATTTACATGCACATATATGGTTGGTTTACTCATAGGAATCATATAAGCAACCACGTTTTTGGTTTTAAAAGCAGAATAGGCTTTCTTATGATAGTAACTAAGCACCAATCTTGTACCTTCACAGGTGCCCTCAGTAGTGCCTGATTAAATCACTATAACCATTCTCTTTATTTCATACATTCAGTGGAACCTAAGAGTTTAAAATATGAACTCTGAAGTTCAACAGGATGGGTTAAAGCCATCACTTTGTTATTAAGTGAGATAAAAACATTACTAACACTTCTAAGCTTCAGTCTTCTCAAAGAAGAATAACAGGAAGAAGCAATAGACCTAACAGTGACTTAGTAGCTACCTTTCCACTCAATATCTTTTCTACCCAGTGATTTTCACCTATATTGATTTATCCAGAACTATACCATGAATCTACTCTTAGCTGTAAAGGAGTTTGGAAACCAAGCATTTTAAGCTGGGTTCATGGCCAACTTAAAAACACTTTTTTTTTTAAATTAGAGAAAGAGAATAAATATTTATTGATAATTAGAAAGCTACCTGAGGATAATAATTTCCCGAAGAGGACAATAACATCCACCTTACAAATACTGTTATGAGCACACATTCAAGTTCACACACGCACACAAATACCACACAGAATCAAAAACATAATACTTTGTAGAGTGTACATTCATAAAATAGTATATGAAAAATCTTCCTCAATCTTCAAAGATTGGAATAAATGTCTGAAAAATGGATTGACTTAGAGAACAGTTGTCTGGACAATTTCATAGAACATGTATATTACATTAGCAGTGTTATTTTAAAGAATTCCAACTAGGTCACTAGGTCTGGTATTTTGGTAATGACTCCAGAAAAACTTTCCTATAATTTTATGTGTTTGGAATTTAATTTTGGATTTCTTTCATTTTAATGCATTTGATGTCACTAAGAAAGTATAATAGTGTTCTTGCTTTCAAATACAATACTCTTTAGTTCCACTTAAGTACAGTATGATGTTGAATGACAATTGGGAAACTCTTGGAAAACTCTAAATTAGAAAATTTAAGTTATATTTGATACTACTTGAAGAAGCAAATGGAATTTGGCTCTGGGAATTATTCCAGCCTACTGTTCCAGCTTTTAAACTTCAGTGGAATTCATTTTACAGAATTTTGTACTCAGAAAAAACTTAGTTCCAGTGAGCTTCCCAACCTATACTGTGGTACTCTAGCCTGATGCAAGTCGACTGCAGGTGTTCAGAGAAGAGATTCCCTTCAACCGCCATCCTGGGGCTGGTCTCCTAGTCCTAACACAGGCTTCTTCCTATCCCAGCTATTTGGCATAAAATGAGAATTATAAAAATCAAAAAATATATATTAAAAGTCACAATTAACATGAAATATTTATCAAGCACCAATGGAACTAATCAATATCACCTGAAGTACATTCTCCCAAAGACTGAAGATATCTGCAAACTCATACTAGATCACAGGTAAGGCAAATCTGTAATTTATTGTTTCCCAAATGTTAGATGTACTGCTTTTATGATTTTATGTCTTTCTCCCTAGTGAGATTGCGTACCTCAATGCAGGGACTGAGTCTCACTTACCAGCCTACAAAGTTGCATAAAATTGGTACATACTGAGGGCCTTTCATCGATAATCAACATAAAACACATTTTTTTTATATTTATGATCTAGGCATTTTTGTACTAATAAATATCATCTGTGATATTTTGTTAAAAATAAAAGTTGTTCAGATATCTCCTGTTTTGTTTCTCCTGAAGAAGTTATAATAGAATAACTTTGTAAGACATTTATTTTTATTTATTTGTTTTAGGCTTCATTTTGACATAATTATAAAAGCATGGAATATAATTTGTTCTGATTTAGTCTCTAGTACTTCCCCTTTTCCTCTCCTCCTTACTCTTCTTGTTCCCTTTACTCTATCCAACTGATCTTTCTACTATTTTTTTATATAGTTAGTGTGTTATGGATATACATAATGGTGAATTCATATTAAATATGTTCTTTTCCATGCACTCTTGTTTATATTGGTTATGGATCCAATTTCATCATTAGAGGTGGAATCAGGACTGATAGTCCTGCCCTATGCTTGTTGAACTTCCAGAGCTTGGAAGGGTTTGGAAAATCAGGTGTCTCAGCACTTAACGATTTACAAATGAGAAATCTGAAATCGAAAAAGGTTCAGATTTTCCATATAAGAAATATTTGTTAAATATCTGTCATATACTTACGCCCAGGCTAAATCCTGGGAATAAATAGGCAAATTAGAAATAATTGATGGGCAAATGCCTGTAATCCCAGCAGCTAGAGAAGCTGCGGCAGGAGGATCAGGAGTTCAAAGCCAGTCTGAGCAAAAGTGAGGAGCTAAGCAACTCAGCAAGACCTTGTCTCTAAGTAAAATACAAAATAGAGCTGGGGATGTGGCTCAGTGGTTGAGTGTCCCTGAGTTCGATCCCTAGCACCTCCCCCGCCAAAGAATTAGAAACAATCACATAAGGATTACTTGTGATATTGTACATTGAGACTGGAACAGAGCACCTGGACTAAATGCATTAGAACAAAAATTATTGAACTTTTTACATTTAATGGTGTGGCTCCCAATGCTCCTAGACTGAAGTAGATTCAAAAGGGGTGACCCTGAGGACTGACTGGCAGACAAGGATTTCTTAAAGGTTTTACTCTCACTCTAAGACAACTAAAGTCTTGATTATTATTACTATGCAGAAGTGACAGAAACAGGAATTTGAAGCCTTGACTCCTTTTTAGAAGATTTAGTTTTTAATATACAATTGTAGGTTCTTACTGCTAAATACAAATATCACTATGTTCAAAATTTCAGGGAAAAATAATAGTGGAAGAAAAGAAGAGCCTTTTTCAGTTCCATAGTGTTTTATTACTACTAGAAGTAATAAAACGTACTATATTAAGAAAATATATGCATGACAGGAATGGCAAGAGTATAGGAAAGAGAACAGAACCCTACTGCCAACACTTCTAGTGTTCTCTGGTACTGGGTGGGGGAGGGCAAGTAAAATTTTCCAAAGGTTACTCAAGCAAGAATACAGCCCCTGATCATGTTTGCCTGTTTTTCTTGAAAAGATTTCTGCCTCCAATATTTTTTTGGATTGGTCACATGCATCATTATAGAGTCATAGAAACAAAAAGTGCTGAATTCTTTTTCATTCACATTCATGATATGCATTCAGTTTTAAAAGAAATTCTATTGATACTATATCAGAAATGACTTTCAGATCTGACTTTTCTCTCTATCCTTATTACCTTCATATATTTAAATGCCAGTTCATGGATGAAAACTGAAGTAATCACTTATTTGACTATTTTTCTCACCTCTCTTTTGGTCCTTCATACCCCATCAACTATTTTCTTTAAACCATATTAAAAGCACATCTTTCTACTACCAGGAAAAAAAAAAAAAAAAAAAAAAACTAGAGCATTTTGTGTTACATAGGTGAAAATACAAATTTGTTCAGGAGATATAAAATAAGCCATTTGCTTGATTAAATTTTAAAACTTTAAAAGCTTTGAGATCCTGGCCCCTTATTCACACACTAGCAATTCTTCTCCTGGTGTAATTTAAATAACTGAATGTCTTAGCTCAGACTGCCATAACAATGTCTGGGTGTCTTAAGCAACTGACATTCATTTTCTCTCAAATGAGAGAAATTTACCGTTTTCTGCTGAGCTGAACTAAGCCACGCAGTCATTGGTTGAGGAGCTGGACAATAGTGATATCACATAGAGGCAGGGCTGTCTTGGTGAGGTTACATCATGGAAATAAAATCAAACACATTAAAGCTCATTTCTTGAACTGAGTATGTAGCCCAGTGAAAGAGCGCTTACCTGGTATGTGTGAGGCCTAGGTTGGCTCCTCAACACGACACATAAACAAAAGTCATTTCTTCTCTAATGGGAAAGAACTAGTAAGATATAGAGGCAAGGTTAGATACTTATCACTACTAAATTTTTTCTAGCTAATGAGCCAAGGCAGAAATGGGAAAAATGGGAAGAACTGTTTTTGTGTTGCTGTATCATTTTGTTGGTTTGCTTGTTTGGTTCTTTCTCCATGATGTACAAACTCAGGGAGAGAACAAAAACTTTGGAGTTAAGTGAAACAGTACAGAGCTTAAAAGTTTTGTTAATTGTGTGGGATAATTACTTAGTGTTTCTCTGGAGTCAAGGGACACTATTTAGAAGATTTTTTCATGGTATAAATTAATAAGCTGAAGATTAATTCATACTAGAAAGAAAATAAACATAACTGAATTAAATTTTTTTTTCTAGAGAAGGGATTTTCTGTGTTTAGAAAAATATACTGATAAGCCATTCAGAGTAATAAATGGGCCACTAATAACATGGTTTGGAATAAGACCAAAGAAGAGCTTTAAACTGCTCAGAAATTGACTATGATTGGTATGAGAACATACTAGGAGAGAAGAGAGAATGGGAGAGAATCAACAGCCATCTCACGAAAATAAAGTGCAACCGGGTGCATAGACTTCTTTCTCACCCGTTCTAGATTCTAAATTAGATGCAGGAGTCAGATGAGAATTGACACATTAACATGAGCAGGTGTGATTTGGATTTGCGAAAGGTGACTTAAATATGGGTTCAAGTGGGACTTTCTGCTTCTTCCCTCATGTGGTAAACTGAGATCAAACAAGCCAAGCAACAAAGTCTTGGATGGGATGTAAACAGAAGAAATCCTGGATTTCCCCAACTCTTGCTGCTGTCATAGAAAGTGACAGTCATCAGGAAGTCTCAGGTGCTGACTTGGCTGCTATGGGTAGGGTGATTCAAAGGGAAACAGAGAAACAAAGAAGTAGGTGCCTTGGGCTATTGCTGGAGAACCTGCCTTTTGTCAAATACACCAATAGTCTACAGGGGGTAGTTAATAGCAGGGTTCTCATCAGTAATGGAGGCCCTGAGGCAAGATTGTATAGCACCAGATACCATGAGACAAAAACCTGCCACCAGGAGTCTGCTGGCCCTGCACAACACCAAGCCTCTGACAGGAGAGAAGAATATGATCTGTAAAGATACCAAGGCTGTACTTTTCACTACCAAAGAGAAGGTCCTAACAGAAACACATGTATAAATGTCCCAGAGAAAAAGAAACTGCTACATCCATTGAACTGCCCTGACTGAGCATAGCTAGAGCTGGCAGGCATCTGCCCAAATTTAAGGGAGTCAAATAGGGGAGTTTTTCAATATATCTCTCTCATTGCCGTGTTTATACCTATCTGTAGGAGCCATTCCAGGAGCCAACCCAGGTAGTTTGGACTGTGTTATCAGTATAGACATCTAAAAACAAGGCCCAATCCCTTGTCATCACAAGCGATTTGCAACTTTTAGAGGACCAGCAGAACAAAATCCAGACAAAATGATCAGTATCTTAGGAGGTCACGGAAATGGTGATGTCTTCCTCATGTGACTTCACAACTAAGATCTTCAGACAAAGGAACAAGACATACAGTGAAGAGACTTGGAAGGGGGGTAATGAGATCATCCACTTCTGTGGGGAAAACTAGCAGATTTGTTAAGAACATGACGCTGACCTCAATTTGTTCCCACAATCTTATTTGGCTGGGTTATTCGGTTACATTTAATTTTATTTATTCATTTTCTGCCTTTTCATCCTCCTGATACTGTTCCTCTTTCCTAAGTAGCTATAAAGTTGTGATATTTTAAGATCATCTTCAATTCAACTCTTAGAAGAGAGCAGGGCAATGAGGTTAGGAAATCTGAAGCTGGTGGAACCTAGAAGGGAGAAGTGGCAGCTCAGGCAGCAGGATCGGTACTCTGTCAGCGCAGCATGTGCTAATGAAAACAAGTTTTTAAATAATGACTTCCCTATGGGGTGCTAATGACTCAGTTTCACCTGCATGGGGCATTGTATGATCATAGACATAATCAGATCGGATCTTCTCAGACTGGAGTGGGGGGTGCAGGGGCTGTGTTTGTAACAAGGTTCTGACACCTGTCTTCCTAACTCAGATGACTACCACTAGCTAGCATGGATACGAAAATTGTTCTGATTAATCCTTCCCTTATTTAGTATGCTGTCTAGAGAAGACTGAGGAAGGGAGGAAAGGAAAAAGAAAGAAGGGAGAAAGACAATGCCCTGTTTTCTATTTTCTGGTACTAATAAGTTATTCAATGCAGTCCTGCCATTCTGGTGTCAATATTATCCATAAATCAAACCCATTTTAAAAGGTTTTAAAATTTATTTAAAAATTTTAGGACATTATCTTATTGAAAATAGAAATATTTTTCTATCCCTAAGTAAAATATGAACTTCTTAAATTTCCATGGGAAAAAAAAATGTCCAAATGGCAAACACTTCTGTAATTTTTGGAAAACCTCAGGTAGTCATGTCAATAACCGCCCCCCTGTGATCACTGATATTTTGATTATATCACATTGCCTTACTTAGATGTAAAGTTTTTCTCTCATTATATCAGAGTGATCATGGAAAATATAAAACATAAAAAAGTAAAAAACATGTGTCTAGATGGAAGTATTAAGTGATGCATGCATTTTAAGAACACTGACAGAGGATAACTTATGGTACCAAGACTAGCAAGTAAAATTAAACCACCTCTTCTTCAGTTTACTCAAAGACACCAAGAAAGTGTTTTCACAGTTGTCAGGAGCCCCAGATGACAAGAAGTCCAGCTGAATAAAGAGAAAGAAAAAGTTACTAGTAATATGAGTTGACATCAAAAGTTCTATGGAATTTCAAACTTAAGTAGATATCTTGACAAACAAAAGTGTAAAAAATAAAATGAACTAGAATGTTACATTTTTTCTTCTTTAGGACTTGAATGGAACATTTTTATAGGCTTACATAGAAATTTTAACCAAAAAAATTGATACTTAATGGTAATTCAGCTTACTCTGAAGAACTAACCTAAAGTAAAATATTTAAATATGTCAAAAATTTTTTTTTCTCTAATCAAGAAAGCTGTTGTTCTAAGAACAGGCAAGTTTCATTTATAATTAAAGCTAGGTTTATTATATATAATAGGATATAGTGAACATAAATTTAGAACCATCAGGACACAATGAAACAAAACAAGGGATTAATATATAATTTTATAGAAACTAAGCATTCAAATATTCTGCTTGAATTGATAAAGCTCTATCTATAATAGGTAGAAGTTTCCTGAAAGTACTATGGATAAAGTTTGTCTTGATCAATTGACTTTTACAATTATACAATTGCCCAGGTCATTTACATGGTGAGAAAGAACTTTAATAATTTTATTGATTAATGATAGAGGCTTTTTTTCCCCCTTAAAGTTACTACTACCAAAGCAAATTTTTTCCTTTCTTTTTTCCCCCCTCTTTGGTACTGGTGGTCTAATCCAGGAGCTCTTTACCACTAAGCAAAATCCCAGTCATATATATATATATATATATATATATATATATATATATATATATATACTTTTTTTTGAGACAGGGTATTACTAAGTTGCTTAGAGCCTCACTAAATTTTTGAGGGTGGCTTTGAACTTTCAGTTATCCTGTGTCAGCCTCCAGTGCCACTGGAATTACAGGGATGTGCACCTTGCCTGGCTACCAAAGCAAACTTCTGATGTCTGACTTCCATGTAACATGACCTAAGAGGAGACTGCTCTGATATTGTGAACTACAATTATTCTAATTCTTGTAGGAATAGTTTCTCTCATAAATGAATAAACTCTCATACTTGTATGAGCTCTCTGATGACTTCTTTACTCCTAAGCTCTAAAAGTTGGCTAGCATTAAAACTTTACTTTGGTGAGAACCAGCCAAACTTCTGATGATTAACTATACTTGTATCCATTGTCTTGCTACCTATTTCTTAATTTGTTTGTATTAGTTATGGTGACTGCAGTTTTGTGGCCTTAATCCAGCACAATAAGAAGGTTGCCATAATGAAATATCAAGCTGAAGATTACAACACTTTTGCCTGGAAGGGTAAAATTTATTGAAAAAAGGTCACTTTCAAGTACGATCTGTAGTATGTTACCTTCATTTATTCATTCAACAAACATACATTGAGTTCCTGTTGTGTTGTAGAATAATGCTCAACATTGGCAATGCAGCAGTGACCAACTTGGAGACCAGTGTCTTGGGATTCCTGGTCTTCTGGTGGACCCAGACTACTAAAAACATAATTACATTGTACTGTTGTGTGATACCGACTTTTGTACATAAGTTAAATTTTAGTATAGGAAGTGATGTATCAAAGGTAAGACCCAAAGAAGGTACGAAGGTTACATGGGAAAAGCACAGTGCAGTGGTAGAGTGACTTTTATTTATGGAAAAAACCCCACAAATATTTCTTAATATACCATATGTCAAACAGCCTCTAAGTACAGAGCAACAGACCAAACATGCCACTTCTCTGTTCTTGTGTATTTGCATTCTCTATGGGGAGCAAATAAAACCAATTATAGACACTTAGGTCAGTAATTTTACGTGGCAAAAGAGCTATGAATAATTAAACAGGGTCATAGTGAACATTTGTTTTCCTTTTAGCATTTTTTTTTGCTTGATGTTTTCAGGGGTTTACTCTGTGCACATGTAGTTCATAGACTTCTGGGGAAGCTGATATCTCACCTCATACCTGGCATAAACCTAACCACTCTAAAAGTGATTTTATGTCTTTGAAAATAACTGGTTTAATAATCTAGACCTAAGTAAAGTCAGTGCATTCCTTTGACCTGGCTTAGTTTAGGAAGGGCAAAGTATCACAATCTAGAGACTAAAACAGAACAGGAAGATTCTTCAAATCTCTGGAAAGAGAGAGTTGACTCACACTTACGAGACCATCACTAAAAAAAAAAAAAAAAAAAAGTGCCCTCTTTGTTCCTAAGGTTGTGATATATGTAACTGTTGCAGCCACATCTCTATGTGTCTCTATGTGCTTGATAGACTCTCAAGGAAGCTGTTTGAACCAATGGATTTCCACCTGCCTCTGAATATTTCAGTTACACAAGGCAATTATCACACTTACACAAATCGATATCACTCCAAATTTCTGATATTCATCTGAACACATTGTGAATGCAAACAAAGAAAATGGTTAAAATATTAGAAAAGATCTGGTGGGAGATGGAGGGCCAGGGGTGGGGTGGGGGGCTCTCACGTAGGCTGGCAGGTCAAGAGCTCTCTGTGAAGAGGTGATAGTTAAACTGAGACAAGATGTGAGCCACATAAGCCCTGGGAGCAGAACTTTCCAAGAAGCAGAAAGAACAGCTCAACAGTCAACCAAGAATGCAGAGGTGTGAGACTTGAGATGAACACATACTAACTGATTAAAAAGCAAAACAAACAAATAAAAATGTGTCACACGTAGAGAAGGTTAGGATTCATTTTTAAGAGCTTTAAAACTTAAAGTATTTTTTTAAGTTTGGGGATAGCAAATTGTCTTTTTCTTCTATTTAATATTTTTCTTCTTTATTATTCTAATTTCTTATATATGATAGCAGAATGCATTACAATTCATGTTACACATAGAGAGCACAATTCTTCATATTTCTGGTTGTATACAAAGTACATTTACACCATTTGTGTCCTCATACATGTACTTACAGTAGTGATGTCCATCTCTTTCCACCATCTTTTCTACCCCATTCACCCTCCATTCCTCTTCCACCCCTTTGCCCTATCTAGATAGAGTTCATCTAATTCTCTCATGTTCCCCCTCCCAATCCCACTATGAATTAGCGTCCTTATATCAGCGAAAACATTTGGCATTTGCTTTTTGGGAATTAGCTAACTTCACTTAGCATTATATTCTCCAACTTCATCTATTTATCTGCAAATGCCATGATTTTATTCTCCTTTATTGCTGAGTAATATTCCATTGTGTAGTATTAAATCTGATGTTTTCAACTGCAGCTATAAGGTGTTAGGTAATAAACAGTAACCACATTTCATTTTATACTGTAAAGAAAATTAAAATGGAATTAATGCCATTCTTGTCTCATCTTTTGTAAATCTATTTCAAAAGTCTTGATGACAAAAATTTCTTAGAAATTTTTTTTCATAGAAAACATGATGCCATTCAGTTGGTAAAATTAGTTAATAAGAAGGAAAGATCCAAGATCTTATAGTTTTAATGAAAAATGAAGGAGGACTAGGAAATATGTCCTGTTTTTAATTATTTCAGAAATAAAAATAGTTTAAAATTGCAGGATATAGCTGTCAACGAATGTTTTTACTTCTCTGGAATAATCTCTTTTCAAGACAACATTATACTAAGAATAGTATAATTGAGATAATTAAGGAGACATGGCTTGAAGAGTGAGATATAAGTTTAACAGACAAATTAAATACATTTTAGAATTTTCATATTGTTATGTTTAAGAAGTTGTAAATCATAAATATATTTCCCACAATATGTACTGACATCCTCTGGGTGTAATGCAGTATGCTAGGGACCTCATAGACAAGTACAAAAAAATTAACATGATTCTCTTCCAAACCAAAAATATCACACGGACTCAGAAAGGAATATGGAGATACAAAGAAAGATGAGGCAATGCTTTTAAAAACAACAATTCTGTTTTTCAAAAAATGAGATGCATTTGGATCCTAAGCTCTCCTCTTCAAGTGAAGTAAGATCCTCATTCAGAGAGGAAGGTAGAGTTGCCTGATTTTGACATGTACAGAATACTCTTAATATGACCTCATTTAAAATTCTTCCTGCCCCTACGCTTACGAGATTTTGAGATAAGAGTATTTTCCTACTTCCAGAGAAACAGTGCTCAGGGCAGTTAACAATCTCCTCCAATGATGTCAAGGACAGAGCCTGGCTTCCAATTCCATTTGATACCAAACCACAATTGCAAATGTCTATTGTTTTATGTGTTTTCCTAAAAGTACGGACAATTATATAGATTTTAAAACAATATTATTGATTCTGTTTATGTTAACATATGAGTTTTTATACAAGACCTGTGCTTTGGAAATCAGAATAAAACTTTTAAAAATGACAATCCACCTCATTTTAAAAGCTAAAGGTTAATGCTGGCAAATTGGAAATGATCTTAAAATAATTTTGTAAAAACAGATTAAGTACAGAAAGTTGAAAAAGTTGTAGATCCCAAGTGATGTTTGCACATTTTTATAGCTTGTAAACTGGACTGTTACCAAAGGTAAAATTGTAAGTCTATAAATGTAGGTGAAAACCAATGAAGATTTTCCAATATTTTTATTGTCTCAAAAATATTTTTCCATGATTGCAGTTTGATGAAAGGCAGTGCCATACGCATCAGTATTTTTGTTTTATTTGCTGAATTTTGTGCTGCATATTGGATAGTACATTTTAAGATTAACCCATGGAGATATTACTACTACTAGCATAGCAACAGTCAGATACAACTGGTCCATAGGAGGAGGAATGGGTTAAACTGGGTTGGAAAAGCCAAGGTAACTAATGTAGAACAAACAAAATCAGGTGTTACCATTAAGTTGACACAATTTAATCCTCTATTGATGGACGAAAAAAGCTTAAAAGATAAAGGTGTGAAAGATTCTCTTGTCAGCTTCTCAGCAATTATAACAGCTACTTGATACATAGTCTCTTGCATGGTGACAGTAAACTCATGAGATGACAATTCAGCTATTGTCTTGGTCTGTAGGATTGATTTTACAGCAAACCTTAAGATCAAGAATATAGCAATTACATTGCAGTATGTAATACAGTATGTTTTGCTCCATTTCTAAATGTTCAGCTGTTGAGGTTTTGCTTTTTTATCTAGCTTCCTCTCAGTCTCATAAAACCATTGGGTAAAACTTACTGTTAGATGTGAACAGTGAAGAAAAGTATATAAAAACTATGAAGTTGGTAATGAAGTCTATCTTCCCTGAAAAATATGCTCATTAATTGAGAAAATTATTAAATCAGTGAATCTAATATGGAAATCTGTTTTGAGTAATCTAAATAATGCTGTATATTTACATAGTAAGTAAACATTTTAGAAAGTTTACCCAATACAAAATAAAAAAGGGGGTTCCCTCCTTTAAAATTCCAAGAGGAGAAAAAAAAGGCCATAGACATGTTGGAGTTAAAAAGCTTTAAAAAGAAATTGCTTCAGTTAATTGCCGTGATTAAACAACTTAAATTCCACTCTTAGGTCCTACTTAGCTGCCTTGTTTGGACTGTGAAAAGATTTTTATTTCTGAGATTGAGAAAGGCAGATTTCCTCAAAAGACAGTTCTAGTGACTTAATTGATCCCTCTGAGGAAGTGCTTTCCAGCTAAGGAGACCAGAGTGTATTTTTTTTTGTTGGATCAGACTCCAAAGCAGACATTTATGGGGGAATTCTTCCATTACACTCTCAGCTGAGAGCCCAGTTGGTTAGTTTGCTGCCAGTGAGTCGAAGGTCATGAGTTTGATAGTTGCACACAGCACTGTTCCACAGGGAGAAACTGTAACAAAGACACAGATCACAGCATTATCTCTGCCACTGCCCAGGGAGTTCCAGTGGGAGCTGGTTCCTAAAGAGCAACCCACTCTCTCAAGAACTGATTGTCCCCAGTGAGTAACATTCTCAAATCATTCCTAAAATCATTTCTGCTAAAATGTAAAAGCTACCAATCACGAAGAAAATGGAATCGGATCTTTAGTGTTTTAAGAAAAACCTTGGAAAAAAAAAATGACACCAGAATTTTAACTGACCAGCTCAGTTGTAGTTGTTTGAAAAGTGGACTAGACTTTTCTTTTTTTTTTCAGCTGGTCGGGGGTGAGATACCTCTAGTTTAAAGTGGTAAAATGAGGATGCTAAACAAAGAATCAGTGGTTTTAGAACAATATTTTAAAAATATATCCATATGTGGTGAATTTTAAAAACGTGTGGCTTATGTCATAAAGTTGAGATGCCTTTATTCATTACCATTTTTAAAAACTATTTCATTTAATTAATTCAGTGTTTTGTCAGTTCTTCATGGGAGGATTTTGGTTTTGACCTGTCTTATTATACATTTTTAACTCACAAGTGAAGCCAGAATTACACAGGCAGATAGGCAAGGGTCAAATCCAGAGAATGGAGGGATTGAAATGTTAATTGTCCCTCCATACAGGGAGTTGTTAATTACGCCCCCCCTCCCTGTCCCCTCAGCTCACCTGTTTCCCACCTTTTGGCCTTAGCACTGAGCAGTTTCTGAGCCTAGTAGTATTCGCAGGAAGGGGAGAGATAAGGTGGAAGAGAGCAGGAGAACAAAGGAAGCCCAGGACATAATAAAAAGGCAGAACATCTTCACTTCCTGGGATACCAGGAAACAAGCTATGGCTCCCTTCTCCCTCTTGGGAGAAGTCTATGTTACCCCTTTAAAAATAAACCCTGCTTTATGTGCTTGCTTTGGCGAGCTTCTCTAATGTTACACTTCAATATGTGAGGAAGCAGGACTCATCACCTATATCACAAGCATATGAAATATTGGAACTCAGTGGTACAGAACACTGGTTGCGACTTTACCACTCGCCCTGCCACATAGTTGTCAACTAAATCCTACTAATTACTTCTTGGGCAGCTCTGGAACTGTTGTACATGGACAATACTTAAGGACAGACTCTCCCACTTCCTAATCTAAATTTATTATTCCCCTCCTGTTGGTCTACCTGCCTCTAAAATTATATTTCCAGAATGATCTTTCCAGAACACAAGTTTCACCATGACGTTTCCTAGCTTCTTGTATTCTTTAGATCAATGTGAGACTCTTTGTCATCCATGCACCATCAAGCTCAGCCTCTACCACCCAGTTATATGGAATTAGTTTCAGTTTCAGAAATATGCTGACCATAGCAATGTCCTACTCACTTACAAACTGTCTGAAATCTGCTTGCCTCCCCAAAAGGCCTTCCCACTCCTTTCTTCCTTGAAAAACAAAAATCAAACAACTGTTCCTTTTGCTTCTTCCTTAGAACATTTGGGCCCCTCCACAGCTTCCAGGAATGAATTGATTAGTTTAAGCCCATGGTGGTTCTCTCAGCATGCTAACCTTTCAATCAGAGGGATGGTCTTCTAAAGATTTGCCCTTAAAAGGAACAAAACAAGACTTTCCCTTTGTTCCTACTCTCAGATGATGTTTTAGGAGGATGTGAAACTCTAAATAGTTTAAAGGGACAACACTAACTCTGTGAATAGCAGAGCAGAAAGAGAAACTTGGCTCCATAATAATGTCCTAAAGTCACTAAATTAACTCTGTACTGACTGTCTAATCATGCTATGAAAAATGAAAATTTTCATGTTCTTTAAGCCTCTTTGAGACAGGGTTTTTGTTTTTTGCCTCCCAAAGGCAAATAATTGATACAATCCCCCATGGTTCCTATGAGGCTTTAGTTGGGTAATTTATACTTCATTTTTGTTAATATTCACCTCCTCTAAAAACTTTTCTTAATTTCCATGTCCTTAGAATTTACCTTCCCTACTGAACAGGCACTTCACAGAAGAAGAAATAAGCATAGTCAATAAACATATGAAAAAATTTTCAGCATCTATAGCAATTGGAGAAATGCAAATTAAAACTACACTGAGTTTCTATCTCACTCCCTTCAGAATGGCAATTATCAAGAATACAAGTGACAATAAATGTTGCTGAGGATGTGGGGGAAAAGGTACACTCATACCTTGTTGATGGAACTGCAAAGTGGTACAACCAGCAGTATGGAGATTCCTCAAAAAACTTGGAATAGAACCACAATTTGACCTAGTTATAGCATGTTACAATGATACAGCCATCAATGTTTATAGCAGCTTAATTCATAATAGCTAAGCTAAGAACCAACCTAGTTGCCCTTCAACAGATGAATAAATAAATAAAATATGGTTTATAAACACAATGGACTATTACTCAGCCATAAAGAAAAATGAAATTATGCCATTTGCTGATAGATGAACGGAACTGGAGATCATCATGCTAAGTGAAATAAGCTAATCCACAAAACCAAAGACAGAATGTCCTCTCTGATGTGAGATGCTAATACATAATAAAGGGATGGGAGGAAAGAATAGAAGTTCTTTGGATTAGACAAAGGGTATGAAGGAAAGGGAGGTGGAATCAGAATAGGAACAACAGAAAAATTGGGGATAACTTTTCTGTATTCTTATATGAATACATTAGCAGTGTAACTCCACATCATGTACAAACAAGAATGGGATCCTAATTAGAATAAGTTATACTCCATGTATGTATAATATGTCAAAATACACTCTACTGTCATGCTAATATAAAAAAGAACAAATTGAAAGCATTTACCTTCTCTTTTGTGTAATTACAGAATTTGCATACAGGTGCTAGACCTATCAGGTAGTGTTGCAATACTGTGTTCACAAACCCAAGGCATCTTTTGTGCACTTGGTATTATGTTCCTGCCACCTAGTATGAACAAAGCAAGGGAAACCAAATCACAGTTTAAACTGATCATTTTGCTTAAAGTTATGTAGCTCCAGAAATGACCATCTAAATGAAAGACAAGTCATTTTTTATTGATGAAGGTAAATGATGGGTCTACATTCATAAAAATGTTATTTAATCATAAAACAACAAATTTATAGAAAATTCACATCTAACATATACTTGATAATACTATGTAATTTCAAATTATTTGAACATTTTACATTGGTAAAAAATATTTTGCCTTTCAAAGTTTTTAATATACAAAATTATATTTTGTTCCTGAATGTACCTTTTAGTATAGAGGAGAGCAGTTTTTTCATATGTATTTTCCAAGTAGGATTCTCCAAAGTCCTAGAAAGAATAATCCATCTGCCCAGAGGAGCCCATTTTCCAAAGTATTATATCCTTTCAAGGCATACATCTTTTTCTCAGGTCAGTTATCTTTCTAGCTCACTACCAGAGCATGTTGGCATATAGTGTTTCCAGCACATCAGACTCACTAGAGAACTTGTTTAGAAATGGAAACAAGCCCCACTCCAGTCAAATGCAAACAGGCTCCCTAGTGGGTGGAGCTTGAGTACATGCTCAGTACATAAACCTACACCAAAGGACAGGGGATATGTCCCACAGCTCTAAAGGAGTGCTGCACACACTATAGCCCCACATTGTCCCCCAATGCCCTCAGTAGAATCATTTGATAGGATTGTTAAAAAGGCCAGCCCTATTTTGACATACAGCTGAGGAAACTGCTTCTGAAAGTTTATCAGGTGATGGATATGCAGGATTTAGAGCCACTGTTCTATTGCTTCACTTTACACAGTTCATTTTTGCAGCTGCTATCACCTACTATCATCCTTATTTATTTTCCCTAGTCATGAACCATTATTGGAGTGAGACTGACACCTGTTCTTTTTGCCACCTGTCCTTTAAGACATGCTACTTCCAAATGGATCTATGGTAATAGCTAAGCAGACCAGATAAATATGAATATTCTCCAAGAAGTTAGCATCAGTTATTTGTATTGAAATATACAGGGGGAAATTGACCTTCAGGATCCTATACACTTTCTCTTTTGGAAGAAGTGGTAGTACTTTCTATTTTCCCACACATGAGTGCTACATCATGAGAATTGAATTGATGGAATTCAGTTCTCCTTATTTAGAAACTAGAGAAAAAATTCTTTATTGTACATAAAACTGATGATGTGTAAGTATTCCTATCAGTTGTCTATAATTGTATAAAAGTCTAACACAGGCTTAGCAAATAAAAGCAGCACATTTTTTTTTTCTTATAGTTTTCATGGTTTCTGAGTCCAGGCATAGCTTAACTGGGTCCTCTGCTCAGAGCCTCATAAGAGTGAGATCAGGGCGTCAACCAGGAATTACTCTCAGCAAATAAAGGTTGCCTGAAAAATCACTGTCATATAGGTCCCTGATAACATGGCTTTCTTCAGGATTGACAGAAAAATACCTGATTTTAGGCTTTTTTTTTGCTATTTATTATTTTCATCAGGACATATATATCTGTACAAAATACCTACTGTCAGAATCCTCTTTTATAATTTCATTTGATTCTCAAAAATAGGACAGCAAAATAACTTAGGTCACTAGTACTCTACAAAAATAAAACTGATTAAACAGTTGTAATTATCAGTATCATACAATGTTGGCAACCATTCATCTGCTCTGAAAATACATCTCTATCAACCCAAAGAACACTCTTGATTAGGTTAGTCCCACCCAGGGAATATCACTTTTGATTAACTAAAAGTCAACTGATTGGAGATGTTGATTATATGTGCAAAAACCCTTCACCTTTACCTTATAATGTAAACTAATCAAAGGAGTGAAATCCATTCTCTTAAGAGGCTTCACCTGTAATTAAAACCTGGTTATTATGCAGGTCATGTATACCAGGGGGCCAGAACTTGGAAGAATCTTAGATTCCTGCGTATATCAATAAAAGTATTTTCATTGTGGAAAGTTTTTATAATAGCTATTGTTTTTTTTTATTAAAAACAGGTATATGTCAGAAGAAAAAAAGTAAAAACGAATATGTAATGGAATTATGACTGTCTTTTGCAACTGACTTTTGGTCCCCTTTGCTGTTTGCTAGCAATATTTTAAAAGATTCATACATAAGGTATCCAGAATATTCTATGCATGTATGTGTTTTAATACTAATTTGCATATTTCTTTGTTTTTCACTTAATCATCTCCAAGACATAGCATTAACACCATATGTTTCTATCATATCCATAAACACATGTGTATTTGTATTATATTCATTACACACTTGTATCATAAATTGTTGAACTAGTCTTATTTAATAGAAATATACGTATTTGTTCTTTTGTCATTGCAAATATTTACACTACATATGTCTTTATGCACATGTGTTTTTATATTATGGGATGAATAACTGAAAGTAGGATTTTTTTATAACTAAGTGCTTTTAATATGCTGAAAAATATTTCTGAATAAATATTTCAAAGATGTATCAGGTTACAACTCCAGTTTTCTTCCATTCTTGACAATACTATATTAGAAAATATTTGGCTTCCTTAGTCTGATATATGAAGATCCTTCATTATTGCCATCATTCGTGTTTCCCTAAGTAAGAGCATGCTTGAGTGACATTTAATATGTTTAAAGTCATTATATTTATTTTTTGCTAAATTTCTTTTTTATGTCCTTTACTAATCTTTATTCAAAGACATTTCTTACCCTCTGGCACATAGCTGAATACTCAAGGAGAATTTAGCTCCAGTGTGAGAAACAGAAAGTATAATATTTTGATAACTTTGAAGTATAATGAGTCATAATAAATATTTAGAGATGTAAGGAAAATCCATGATTGGACCTTCCACCTTCCATCCTTTGGCATGACTGTTCTTTACTTCCATCTCTTTCCTCAGCCTTTTCTGCTTTACCTGAGCATAATCCCAGTTCATGTGTGTATGTAGCTATAAATATTATTATGCTGAAAAAATGGCAGGTAGAAACAGATCTCTCTTTGAATTCCTATTGTGATATTTACTAGCTCTGAGTCTTTGCACACATGATTTAACCTAGTTAAAGTACATTTGCTTATAGCATAAATGAAGTAAAATATATATGTGAATGAAATAAGTCAAATTAAATATTTCAAGTCTCACTTCACTCATGACCACTAGTTTAGTATACTATGTAAGTATGTTTTTAAAATTCTAAAAATATTTAATCATAAATGCAACAAATTAGATGCACAAATAATATACAGATATCATTGTGTTTTGTTTTTCAGCCAGATTCGAAACATAAGCCATATCACACAATAATGTTCTGGAATTTTTAAAGTTCGCAATGTTCTTAAAATGCAAGGTTTTGAAAAATTTATTTTCTCAAGCTACACATAACATTAAATATTCTTAGTAGTCAGGTTTTAAAACTGATTATTCTGAAAGATTTATAAATAAGTACTTTAAAAACTGGAAAAAAAAACATCTGGTATGAAAATATGGCAAATCAAATTAGGTTTCTAAATGGAAGACAAGATTCTGAAGAGATAAAATGGACACTGTTACCTAGGTACATGTGTGACTGCACATATGGTGCGATGATACATCCTGTACAACCAGAGAAATGAAAAGTTGTGCTGCAATTGTGTACAATGAATCAAAATGCATTCTGCTATCATATATACCTATTTAAAATTAATTAATTAATTAAAAAAATAAAAAGATCCTGAAGAGATGAGTTAATTCAATTGATAGGACCAAAAAGAACAAAGAAAAAACTGGAAGAAATGAGGGTAAAAGTTTGCTCTCATTACACTCATGTGACTAGGACCCACAGGAAGGCAGGTTGCCAACCTGGAACTTTTCTAAGATATTCTTTCTATCAAATATTTAAATGTATTTATTATTATAAGCAAATCACAAACTCATATAACTTTTACATAGAGTAGAAACAATATTCTTGGTTATTAGGATTTTTGCACTAAAGAAACTGTTTAAAGAATCATAAACCTAATGGTCAGCCTGGCTGCCTGCCCTTCAGCACTTCATATCTGGGGACACTTTCTTCTATCTACAGCTTCTCTGGAACCATTCCTGTCTGAAAACACTAAACAACCCTTGCCCCCTCAAAGAAAGAAAACAAATTAGAACAAAACAACTGAGGATGGATGCAAGTCTCAGAAGCAAGACTATTTCCTTCCACTAGAGCAAGGAAATGTGCATGGATGGGGAAGGGAATGTAGTGTTCTAGAAAGATGAATCTCCACTCTGAAGGGTCCTCAGAGACACCAGCATCCCACTTGTGAGCCTTACAGCTCCCTTATACCTCAACTTGTTCTTTAAGTCCAAGAGAGCGAGAAGAGGCTGCCATAACTCTTGCTAGAAGTTAGCTCGCTCTCTCAGTAGTAAGAACAGAGTGCAGGGTTCCTTGCACATCCCGTCCTGAAACACACTCAGGGAATATACAGATTGCAAAATTTCACAGGATGTGTAATTGCAAAGCCTGTCATTGCCCTTCTACCCATTTCTCAAGCAGTAAGCTTCTAACTTGAAAGTGACCAATATGCTTGTCTCAAAGTGACATAACCTATTGGAAGAGTTCGGAAAGGATAGGAAAGGTCAGGAAAGTCTCCCTGCCCTTAATGTTGGTTACCCTGCCAGAAAATGACTTTTGAAAGATATATTGATTCAGTCACATTCATATATGTCCCTGAAATGAATGTAGAGATGAGGGGAAAATGTCCATTTCGTATAAGAGAGTTTTTCTGAAACCTGCTGCCTGGGACAAAAGAACTGGTGAGGCTGGTTGGGCTGGAAAATTAACCCAAAGATGCTTTGTAGAAAGGACCTCGGAATTCATTACATTCTTCCCCCTCGACTTTGTATCCTGTATGTGGTAATGCCTCTACCTAATACCATTATACTTGATGTTTTGGCTGCTGTGACTAAAGGATCTGACCAGACAATTTTAGAGGAAAAGTTTATTAGGGGATTTATGGTTTCAGAAGTCTTCATCCAGCTCCATTCCTCCAGGATCTAGGTGAGGCAGAACATCATGGGGGAAGAGTGTGATAGAGAGAAGCAGCTCACATGATGATCAGAAGGAAAAAGAGATCTCCACTTGCCAGATACAAATATATATCCCATAGACACTCCCCCAATGAACTACTTGCACCAGCCACACCCCACCTACTTCCAGTTCCCATTAAGTTAATCCCATCAGGGATTAATTCACTGATTAGGTTAAGGCTACAGCCCAATCATTTCTCCTCCAAAACTTCTTGCATTGTCTCACATGTGAGATTTTGGGGGACACCACATTTAAACCATAACACTTCTGCTATCCTAGTCTATTTGAGACTAGTCTTACACCCGTAATCTTCCTAAAGATCAGATAAGTTAGAAGCATAGGCCTGTGTATTGAATACTTATATGTTACCCGAGTCTAAATTTCCTAATTTATAAAATAGTAGCAATCGTATTACCTTTACTGCTTTTTTTAACAATATCAAAATTCCTTGCACATAGTAAGAGAACGATAAAGAGAAATATTACTAATGTCATTTACTTTCAGTCAAGGGAGCATTTGTCTGGATTTCAGAAGCTAGTTATCAAAACCTTCCACAGTCTTAGACTTCTGTGTTACCCTTGGCCCATTCTTGAATACCCTGCCTGCCAGAGAGAGGTGGTTCTCTCGGACAGAACACACTTTCCTTGTGTGGCTACTTTGCTGTTGTTGAAATCTGTCCTGACCACTGTTTCCACCCTCAGCTCCCAGGGGACATATTAATATCCAGCACCTGGCTGTTCCCTGGCTCTTACTGACTCTCTTACTGACTCAAGGTTCTGTCACTGATTTTACTCAGTGAACACACTATTGAATTTAGCAAAAAGCAGTGATAAAATCCAACCCATTTTCTCGTGAAATTCAACTCTGGTGCTCGAGGTGAAATATCCCTCTCTCCAGCCACTCTTTCTACTAGATAACTTATGAACACACTTTAGGCTTCTAAAACACAGAATTGGAAGTGATTAAAGAAATTGCTGTGACTCATGATTGCAAAAGAATTCAAAACAAATGAACCACTTTGATTAATATGCCTAGCATATTCTTGTGTTCCTTGTTTCGGTTTAATTTGGAGTTCCTGCTGACCATTACAGAACTGGACTTGTAAGCAAACTGTCAAAAAACTCAAAATCCCAATTAAAAATGCAATATCATCCAAACCCAATACATATACACATATATTACTAGCAACACTTATTTCAAATGGTGTTTTATTCTTCTGTTCTTTAGCAGTTTTATAATGTAGTGGGACAGAATGCTATTGCTATTATTGTTACTGACATAGCATTTATGATTGACTTCTTTTCTCCTCAGTACAACAGATTAAAATGTAATTAATTATCATACTTTCAAGTACTTGAATTCTGGCTTTTCTGTATTAGGTGGAAATTGTTTGTATTGTGTCAATATGAGGGAACAGTCCCCTGAAGGCATTCTTCCCAGGCCTCTAATTTGGAAAGACTGAGCTTTTGAGGGTGGGTGGGTGGAGGATCTCTTCAAGGGTGGGGAGCATTGAATATTGAGGAAGGGAGGAGCTAATGTGACCCCTGGTGGTCATTGAGATGATTCTGTATTAACTCTGTCATCCCTGAGGAAAGAGAAGGGACCCTGATGATTCCTGAGAAGGGCCTGAGCAGGGAAGGTTCTGAAGGCTTTGGCCTGTGGTCAATGAAGACAGTGGAGTTAATGGAATTTATAAGTAGAACAGCAATGCTTAATTACCAGTGAAGATCATGAAAAGTGCCAGGCACAATAGCGCATGCTTGTAATCCTAGCAGTTTGGGAGGCTGAGACAGGAGGATCCTGAGTTCAAAGCTAGTCTCAGCAACAGCAAGGCACTAAACAACTCAGTGAAACTCTCTACATTAAAAAAAAAAAAAAAAAATAGAGCTGGAAATGTGGCTCAGTGTTTGGGTGCGGCTGAGTTCAATCACTGGTATGATACCAAAAAAAAGACCATGAAGAGCAATGGTACCAGGGACTTCAGTCCCAACATTTTCTCCACAATTTTGCCTGAATAAAACCAAAAGTTTCTTATAGACTACAAAGGAGAAATTAGAAGATCATAAACATTGGCTAATATTGACTTTTAAGGTAAATGCACAATCTTTCCTTGTCCATAAGAAAATATTCACTGATACACTGATACGACTTGACAAATATCTCATGTGTTTTGTAAATCTGAATCTCTGGTTCCTTTATACCCTCACCGTCATATATCAAGGAGATTTCAGAGATTATCCTAGACCTATGATTTCTGCCTCAACCTTATGCAAAACTCAACAGTGGGCTTCTCAGAGAAATCCCTACCATGATTACCTGGGAGTGAAGAACACTTGCACCTGGCAGGAAATATAAAGAAGAAGCCAGACATCGGCTATTCTAAATCAATCAGCAGTTCAATAGTGCTGACTTTGTACATTCCAAATTTCAGGAGCCAGAAGCAAGTCTGTCTAAAATAACAACCTTTGTTAACTGCTCTCTGTGCAGCACCTCTTCCAGGCGGATGCAATCTACAGTGGATGCAGTTTTGGTGACTGCATGAATCCTTTGTACAAAAGAAAAAAATGAGCCCAGCATGGTGGTGCATGCCTGTAAGCCTAGTGGCTCAGGAGGCTGAGGCAGGAGGATCACCAGTTCAAAGCCAGCCTCAGCAATTTAGCAAGGCTGTATCTCAAAATAAAAATTAAATAAATAAATAAAATGGGCTGGGGATATGGCTCAGTTGTTAGGTGCCCCTGGGTTAAATTTCTGGTTAAAAAAAAAAAAAGAAAAAAGATACCCTTCTCCCTTCATGTAGAAAGATCCCCATGGTAAAGTCTCAGGACTTCGGAACTAGCAAGCAGGCTGAATTTCAGTTTCCATGCTTTGCCCCTGGCTGGGTGTTCTTGTACAAAAGATGAATTACACAACACTATGAAGCTGTGCTGGATTGCTTTCCAGTTTTATGATATTAATTTATCTTGGATAGCTCCCT
The DNA here is from genome assembly GCF_045843805.1 of Urocitellus parryii. Taxonomy (NCBI): domain Eukaryota; kingdom Metazoa; phylum Chordata; class Mammalia; order Rodentia; family Sciuridae; genus Urocitellus; species Urocitellus parryii. The sequence goes on from NC_135533.1 coordinate 62,211,530, forward strand.
AAACACAATCAATACATTTTTATAATTATTTAAAAATAATCGACATTTTTCTACTCATGATTTCTCTGCAAAAGATGCCAAAATCCATATATCAGCATTGAAAAATTAATTCAATAAAAGTGAGAACCTCTTGCAATATATTTCACAAGGCATATTCATCAATTGGAGATGAATGCAGCTTTACTGTAGAAATTAAAGAATATATGTAGAATTATGTAATTAGAATCAGCCTCAGGGATGAAAAAAACAAATTTTGTAGGGAAAGAAAATGGACATTTGGGAGAATGAGAATTGTTGAATGTGGGGATCTGAGGAGAACACTGGAGGTTGGACAACTAAATAAGGGGAAAAAAACAAATGCTATCGACTTCAGAAATGCTTCATCTGCTGTCTGTAAGCTAAACTTGTATGTGAATTAAGCTATTTAATTATGGTCATAAATGGGACAGGAGAGTTTCCAAATGCCAGGTGTTTGGGTGCATGCCTGTAATTTCAGTGACTCTGGAGGATGAGGCATGAGGGTCACAAGTTTGAGGCCAGCCTCAGCAACTTAGTGAGACCCTGCCTCAATATAAAAACTTAAAGGAGTTGGGGATATAGCTCAGTGATAAAGCATCCTGGGTTCAATACCCAGTACTTTACCCCAAAATTCCCACATTTCTAAAAGTATATTACCAGCCCAGAAAAATAGAATAATAAAATGAGAAAACATTCAAAAATTGAGATCAACTGTGATAAAGAAGAGAATATTAAGGAATGATTATTAATCCCCATCAAGAATTAAGAACTTATTCAGATAATGCTAAATGCTAAATAAAAAACTAATAGGTAAAATATATTTCATTAAGGAAAAAAACTCCTTTTAATTAAAGAAAAATTACAAAGACAAATAACATAAGCTATAGAATCCAGAGAATAGGAGCTGATATCTTTGGAGGCCATTACTCAGCCCACTAAAGTTTACCCAAAGGGAATCAAGGCAATAAAGAAGGAAACTAGGAGCACTAAACAAATAGAGCAACTGGCCATAGGTGCAGGATGTTATGAAAAATTGTTAGTTTGCAAGAAGAGACAACCCTGGCATAGACAATTACTTTATAGTATGCCTTGTCCTTAACTTCAGAGTCTTTTATTTTTTTTTACTTAGTTGTTCAAAACATTACAAAGCTCTTGACATATCATATTTCATACATTTGATTCAAGTGGGTTATGAACTCCCATTTTTACCCCGTATACAGATTACAGAATCACATCGGTTACACATCCACGTTTTTACATACTGCCATACCAGTCTATTGTATTCTGCTGCCTTTCCTATCCTCTACTGTCCCCCCCTCCCCTCCCATCTTCTCTCTCTACCCCATTTACTGTAATTCATTTCTCTCTCTTGTTTTTTTCCCTTTCCCCTCACTTCCTCTTATATGTAATTTTGTATAACACTGAGGGTCTCCTTCCATTTCCATGCAATTTCCCTTCTCTCTCCCTTTCCCTCCCACCTCTCCTCCCTGTTTAATGGTAATCTTTTATGTTAGGATAAATGGTCTTCCTGTGGCTTGACTTAGGAATGACCTCCCCAGAGACACTGGGCAGTTCCCTTCTTTTGTGATTTTTGATTCTCGTATTAGAATATTTTCAAATTATAATATGATTTTAATATCATAATTATAGTTGCCAGCATTGAAAGCCATACTTTAAAGAGATTTGTAATTTCATATATTTTCTTATGAAAAGAGCAAATTGTCTTCTGAAATTAAAATGTTAATGAGCGTTAAATGGTATCAAAGGTCAGAGATGAGGCTGCTCAGTAAGGTCTAGAAAGATGACTGAAGGCTTCAAGAGTAAACTAGTTTGTGATCAAGAGCTCAATGGGTTTCAAATTTGGACATAGATAAAGTAAATATGTAAGTTTTTTCATTGTTCAAGGAGTCCTTGGATTTACATAAATTAATACTTTTCTTCTCCCTTGATCCTACCTACATTCTTTAAGATTACAAAAGTCAATTATCACTCTGCCCCTTTTACAAATGAGGAAACTGAGATAAAGCAAGATAAAATGATTGTCTCAACAGTGTATTTAAAAATGTATAGTACAGACATTCCTGGCTATTATGACTATCAGTTAAGTATTTATTGAGGAATCTATGTTCTCAATACAAAGAAAAAATGGAAACAAGAAGTGTTCTTCCTTTGATGGGAAGCTTTCAAGTTTATAGAGTTTAGCAAATGAAAGGGAAGAAGTGCACTTAAAGTAGAAAATAAATTTTAATTAAGGATGAAGTTAAAATATAAGTCATAAAAACACAATCCAGTCAACTTGGAAATATTTTAGGGTATTACAAAGATATAAAAAAAATTGTCCCAAATGTTTCAAACTTGTAACTATTGTTGCTTAATTTTCCTTCCAGCTCTGTAATTTCCTAAGGAAAACAAAAAGTCAAAAGAATCCTGTTGTTAGCATAATAAATACCAACATTTTCTAGATTGGCTCATGCAGTGGAGATGGATTACAGTATATCTGGAGCCTGTGTTTTCATGTCAATGTGGAATTCCCTTGAGGCTGGGAGAGGATGTTGTTGCTTGGCAATCAAGCTCCTCACAATTTATAAATCTGCATATCCCCATCTTTGTCTTTACGTGAACTCAACAGAAAAATATGTGTATACAACTTGGTTCCACTTCACCTCTCAACCCCTGTACTATAGAAAATAGCAGGTGTTATACATAACACTTGTGGAGAGTCCCTGAGTGTAGTAGAGAATTGCCATCTCAAGGGAGAGACAAATCATGACCTAATAATTCTGGAAGTATTTGGAGTTAATTGCCATTATAACATAAGGTCTTAAAGATAAAAATCATGAATCAATTTTATATAAAATATTTTCCCAAATTAACAATTCAGTGAAAGGATGAATTTCTCAGAGGCAAGACTATGAATTATTTTTATATTATTTGTATAGTCTAAGATAGTGGGATGAATGGATAAAATAAGATAGAGGTAAACTTGGCCTTACTTTAGATAGAAATAAATTTCATTCAAAATCACATGTTATTCATTCAATGTACTTTTAATCTGGAAAGATTAATTTTCTGAATTGTTTTAAGATGTCTAATATTAATTTCAAAATTAGCAAACTGTTTTTTATGACTTTAAATTTAAGTATGCAGTTTTAATAACTTGATATTACTTTAAGCTAATATATTTTAGTTAACAAAATTTGATCCTTTATTACAATTTAAAAATAAATTGCTAGACGATTTTCTCCCCATTGAGGGTTAAATTCAGCCAAACAGCCTGTTTAGCATATGTTCTCCTGAAGTTGATAGTTGCTCTCTGAAAAGTGGATTGGTATCTTGGAAGTAAACCTCAAACTCCACTTTGACATTCTACATAAGAAAAAAGATTGAGATGCAGTTTCACTCCAAAAACTCACAAATAAATCTATGTTCACTTTTTCTTGGATCACTTTGATATTTATTATGTGATACTATATTAAATTTTGTTTTCCACATCTGTTCTTAGACAGTAAAATCTTAGAAGCTTAGATTTTTTTTCAGAAATTATAAAGTGGTTATTTAGCCTATCCCCTAAAAAACAAATGCCAAATGCTTTCTCTGATATGAGGTGACTGACCCATATGGAGTAGGGAGGGGGAGCATGGGAGGAATAGAGGAACTCTAGATAGGGCAGAGGGGTGGGAGGAGAAGAGAGAGGGCAGGGGGTTAGCAATGATGGTGGAATGTGATGGACATCTTTATCCAAAGTACATGTATGAAGACATGAATTGGTGTGAACATACTTTATATATAGAGATACGAAAAAATTGTGCTCTTATGTGTAATAAGAATTGTAATGCATTCCACTGTCATGTATTTAAAAAATAAAATCAATTAAATATATTTTTTAAAGTGGTTATTTTAAAAGCAGTTTTTTGTAATGTTAGTTTCATCTCATTATTCACTTTGAAAATGAAACCAAAAGAATGGTTTCATTCAGCTATGAATATGATACATTGAATTTATAAGGTAATTTCAAATATTTCATATAAACATAAGAATTTAGGGTTGTCAGATCTGTAATACCATTAAAATATTATAAAATGATTATTGATTAAATAAAAAGACTTTTCCTATATTCTTTTTTAAATATTTCTTTTTTAGTTGTACTTTGATACAATACCTTTATTTTTAATTATTTATTTTTATGTGGAACTGAGGATCAAACCCAGGGCCCTGCACAAGCTAGGCGAGGGCTCTACTGCTGACCCACAACCCCAGCCCTCCTATATTCTTTTATTGAGAACACATGAAATGTTACAGCATCTTGCCCACACATGTATGGACATATATATACAAATATAATCTGTATTACATATACTCATATATGTGCATCTGTATGTATACATGTGTATCTGTACATATAAATGTTTGTCTATAGTAATTTATTTATATTGATTAAAGAGATAAATATTTAATATCATTGAATCCTGGTTTGAAAGGGATCTTAAATGTCAACTTCATTTAGTAAAGACATCCCTGAGACAAGAGGACATACAAGGTAGTGTCATGCAGGTTCTAAGAGAGAAATGAACCTGGGATTATTCCCAGGAATTTACTCCTACAACTGTATAGAAGTATTCCATTTAGTGTGTGTGTGTGTGTGTGTGTGTGTGTGTGTGTGTATAAATTTTCATTCTTCTGGTTACACATAACATAGAATTACATTGGTTGTATATTCATATATGCATATAGTAAAATAATGTAGAATTCATTCTACTATCTTTCCTATTCCTGTTCCCTCTCCTTTCCCTTCATTACCCTTTGTCTGATCCAAAGTATTTTTGTTCTTCCCTACCCTTGTCCCCCTTATTGTAAGTTAGCATCTGCATATGAGAAACAATATTCAGACTTTGGTTTTGGGGGATTGGCTTATTTCACTTAGCATGATAGTCTCCAGTTCCATACATTTACTGGCAAATGCCATAATATCATTTCTCCTTATGATTGAGTAGTATTCCATTGTGTATATATACCACGTTTTATTTATCGATTCATGTGTTGAAGGGCACTTAGGCTGGTTCCATAGTTTAGCTATTGTGAATTGAGCTGCTATAAACATTGATGTCCTAGATCCTTACGTTCTATATTTTAGGTTCTTTGGAGACATACAGTAAGGATTAGATGAAATACAGTTTAAGAAAATAGAGGCGATATACCCACACAATCTTTGCTTACTAACATGAGACTTCATATGCAGTCCACTCTTGCCAGATTGTAGGCAATAAAATACATTAAATGGGAAAAAAAACCTTTCTTTCTTTAAAAAGTCTGATTCAATTTTAAACTTATTTTTTAAAAAGTATGTTGGGAAGGTGTTGTTGACAATTGCCTCTTTTCTTCTTCAATTTGAGAAATGAGGACAGGATGGAAACATTTTTATTAGACTTAGGAGAATGATGAAAAGATGAATATGACTTAATAATATTTGATTTTTATAGTAAAAATGGAAATTTAAGATAATAAAACAATTTACATATTTAAAAGGAAGCAGTACAGAGAAAGAAAAATTCTCTGTGTAATATTTCTCAATTCAAAATTGCATTCCTCTATCAAAAAATAATAAAATCATATGTTCTTTTTTAATCAGAGTAAGAATTTCTTTCCTATAACTCTACTTCTTATCAGTGCAAATTTCTGATTATTAGTAGCTAAAACTCTGATCTCTAGGTTTTAACATTGTTTAACTATTGGTTATGAAATAATACATTTGTAGTTCAATCTTATCTCTTACCTGAACATCTTTTTATCTGTTATTAAAAATGTTATCCTCAGGCTGTGATTGTGGTTCAGTGGTAGAGTGCTTGCCTAGAACGTGTGAGACACTGGGTTCAATCCTCAGCACCACATAAAAAAATAAACAAATAAATAAAGTTTTATATATATATATATATATATATATATATATATATATATATATATATGTTATCCCTATCCCTCCGCACTAACCAACCCCAGGCTTAATATATCATTACATCTGAAATCTTTTGCTTCCAATTGTAGAAACATTCTTATTACCTCATTTATAAAAGTATTCATGCAAAATTCCTAGTCCTATGTTTAGATCACAGTGGGAATGGTAGCTTAAGAGTAGAGAAGTGTTCCTAGCAATATCCATTGAGATGGCCAGATTTCAAATAAACAGTTTATCTATTCGCTGGTTTTAAAAGTCTGTATTTATAGCAATATGAGATTTCTTCTAAATAACGTAATAGGAACTCCAGGAATTATCTTTGCCATGACATTTAGAAGAGAATACATAGATGCATTCTTATCTATGGTAAGTAGATGGAAAAGCAATAACTTTACTAAATATCACAAATACTTTCTAAAAACCCTAGGATATTAGCAAGACCCCTGAGAAGTTCTTTTCTAATTCCTTTCTAATCCTCTTTATTATGTACCAGAACTTTTATAAACCGTAAAACCCACTGGGACATTGTGTTGGGGCATGATCTCATTCATTTTCATGGTCTCTTCTATCATCTGGTTTTTGCTAAATTGTAAGCACCTTGAGAACAAGGGTTATATCTTTGCTTCATTTCCTAAAAACTGACTTCAATTTTATGGACCTCACAGGTGTACCATAAAAGTTAACAAACTATGGAAGAGTATCTAATAATTGGGCTCCAGCATTTCAAGGTTAAGTGGGTCTTTCTATTAAATTAGCCCTGAATGAATATGCAGTTAGATTTCCAGGCCACTAAAATTTTTCATAATCTGATTATTATTTGTACTTCAAATTCTAAGTAATGCATTTTCCATGTTCTGGAGGGATAAAGTATAAGGCAATACTTGGGAACATTGGAAGGATTTTATTCTTAAGATGTATACAGGCATGAAGGCAAATTTCTAGACGTTATTAAATTAATGACATGAATTGCCATTGTAAAGCTAGAATTCAAATAAATCAAAGAGCCATTGTGCTGCTGAAATTTCAATTCAAACATTGTGAGGATCACAAAATGTGAGAGGTCAATTTAATTGCATTCTTTGTAACTGATATTAAGTCATCTAAACAGATGGTGAATAAATTATATCGAATAGTTATGACTAATGTGTAAAAAAACAATTCATATATTCTTGAAATTAATTAAAATTTCAATATAAGCTACATATATAAATTTATGGAATAAAGTTTAGTGGTTTGCCAGCAATGTGAAACAAAGCACAGATGAGTTTCCAAAGAGAAAAATTTTGGCATCACTAACAAGTTGAAATTGTAGAAAAATTATTTGGTGGCATAAACTGTTTTTTATAATATATATATATATATATATATAATTTATTCGGTACTTTCATATATTTATTTTCTGTGTTTTAGCTTTTATACTAATGCTATTTCAGTTTTAGGTGACTTTTTTTCTCGTACATATATGGTGGCATAAAATGTTAAAATACAATTTCCTCTCTTAGATAGGACAAGAGATTCTTAAATGACAATATATTCTGAACTCTAAATTTTAAATTATGGATCTGATGAGTGAAAAAAAAATATCTGGAAAAGCAAACCACCTTTTATTGTCCATGGCTCTGTGACAACATACTTTGAAGTAAGGAAAGCTGGAGTTGTTGAGTACTTAAATAATTAAAATAATTAAAGCTTTTTAATTATTTGGCAATACTAAAACATATTAGAATCTATTAATATTGTCAAAGAAATAATTTCCAATTTTATTTGTAGCAAATTGCAAGTATAAAAAATGTCTGCAACAGTCATCTCTTTATGCTTAGATTATGGATCGCCCCTGCCAAAAAAGTGAAAAACAAGGATTATTTCCTCTGCAAATTTTTGAAACATACCTACAAAAAAAAAGACACTTCTTTTCTATTGAGAAATGCTATCTCATTTTTAGGATGATTGATAAAATTTCCTAAATTTTTACATAATTAGGAAAATATTTTTAAATTTATAAGTATGTAAAAATCATACTCCATGTCTGAAATCCAATGAGAAAAATGAAATATTATGTTTCATTATTTACATAAGAAACCAGAAAACAAGTTATTCACAAGATCTTAATATTTATGCTGAAAGAGTGCACATGAAAAGAAAGATTTAGGGCCGGTGGTATAGCCCAATGGTACATCCCAACTTGTCTAGTGTGCTCGAAGCCCTAAATTCAATCACCAGTCAGTCACACACACATACACACACACACACACACACACACACACACACACAGCATGAAAGAAAAATAATTAAGAAAAAAGTAGTTATTTAAATATAAAAATTAGGTTTCATATATAAAAAGGGTTTCATACATGTGTTTTGTTACAATCACATTTTATTTTCTTGTCTTCCCTCATATTCTCTGTTCTTAGTCCTTTACAAAAAAAGTAATGGTTTTATGAATGTTGGTTCACCATCACAGTTTAGCACCTTAAATCTTGTGATATTGTTTACTAACAAAATTATTTGACAATTTTATAATTGTTTTGGGAAACTGGCAGATTGTTTTGCAGAGCTTTGTAGCATAGAGATTTGTATTTTTTATAGTGGATTTAAACATTTAGAAGTTTAAATTTTTAATATAAATATATGTTAAAAATTATTTTAAAAGTCTTCCCAGGTTAAAAATATTTAGAAAACCAACTTAAATCAGCAATGTATTTGAAGAGAATAAAACTTTTTCTGGAACATTATATTTCATTTTTGAAGCACTTAGTATATAGGACAATTAGTCATAGTTTTCTACTGAAAATACTGTTTGTACATCATTATGAAAATTTGAGGAACAAATTGAACACTAATAATTTCAGAAGATTTAAATGATATTATATATTGAGTAAATGTGTTTGTAATATAATTTTAATAACCACCTTACTAGAATTCATTAATAATATTAGGATATTTTGATTTCACTTTTATTTGATCAAATTGATACAAGTCATTTCATAATATATATAATCTTCTGTTGAAAATTAAACAGAAAACAGGAGGTAGAAAATAAAGTATCAATAATAATGGTTAAATTAATTTTTGCAAAGTGGATAACCTTTCATTTCCTTAATAAGTGCATGTCATTTTGTTAAGAAATACTCCCAAATAAAATTTCTATAATTTTAATGCTACCTGGATAATCTTGAGAAAAATCTGCCAGTTATGCATATATCACTATCTGCATATGCTCCCTAGCTTATTATTTGATTATGTTCTGATACACTCATCATAATTTGAAAATATTATAAGTAAAAAATGCATGCATTTAATATACCTAACCTGCTACATCATAGCTTAGTTTAGTCTACCTTAAACATGCTCAGAGCAGTTTCATTAGCCTAAAGTTGGGTATATCTGCTAACGCGAAGCTTATTTTATAATAAAATGCTGAATATCTCACATAATTTATTAAATATTTAACTGAAAGTGAAAAGCAGAATGGTTATGTAGGAGTTACCATTGACATACTCATCTGAAATCACAGTGGGCCTGAAGAATGTTTGAAGCATGAACTAAAATTAATTGCTGGATGTTGGGGATTCCATAGTGACAGGGTCATCACATTATTTCTCTCTTGGTGAGCTACAAGAATAGTTGTTGAATGCACTGACACTCATTGACTGTTTAGCAGGCATGGTGTTCTTTCAGGAAGACAACAAGTTTTGACCATACTGTTTGTTTCCTATTTTCCTTATATATTTCTCTTTAGCCAGCAAGAGCCTCCTGTTCTGTCTGTTGACTTTTCTGAATCCTTCATAATGGATCCATTTCTTATAACATCCTTACACCATGGTTCATAGTAGAAAATATCTCTTCCAGTGTCTTGGCTGTGAACTTTCATGACATAATTTATTTTTTTGTCTGTTTTAACTTCTTTACTTTTTCTTCCTCTTGTTCAATCAGGCGCTCATTGGAAAGCTCTGCAGCCAATTCTAACAAGTTCATGAGTATCTATCTTTATCAGTCTCCAATTCTGGCTGTTTCCTGAGAACTAATATCTTATTATTTAATCAACAGCAAAATCTTCATTAAAATTTTTGCATATGTTTTCATATGTCTTCAGAATTTTCTCTGAAATGCACTCATGCTTTGCTGCGTGGCTTCATCCCGTTCTTCAGGGATGTTGTGAATAGCATTCAGACTGCTAATACCTTTCCAAAACTCTATCATACATGAAGAGTAGGGGATGCATAGAGTCTTCAGCTAGAAACTGTTGCTTCAACTGTCTTTGCAAACATTTGTTTTAAGTAGCAGGATTTGAAAGCAGCTATTTTGCCTTGGCCCATTGATTTAATGAATGTGGTTGTATTTGGAGATGATATACAACTGTTACATTAGAGCTTATGTGGCCAATATGTTGTGCATGCCCTGGAGCTGTGTCTAAGTTCAGAAGTATCTTGAATAGGATGTTATTTTACTTACAGTATTCCCTTCACTGTGAAATAAAACAGTAAAAAACCAGTCTTCAAACAATACTGATGTCATCCAGGTTTTCTGGTTATAGAGATGATAAATGGGTAGTGTATGCCAGCTCATTCTTGAATACTTGAGTTCTCTGAGTAGTAGGCTAGGAAAGGCTTTAATTTGAGCTCTGTAGCATTTCTATGCCAAAGCGGCAGTATATGATCTTTGCCTTGAATTCTGGCATTGTCTTGGATGATTTGCAAATCATCCAAGTATACTATATATACTAAAGCATATTCTTCCAGAACAAAATTGCTTCATTACCTTTTAATATTTATTCTGAAAATATTTCTCACCCGCAATTATGCTATGCAGTTATTTCTTAAAAGTTTTGATACATTCAGAATTGATACTTGCTTCCCATCACTGACTTTCACATGATGACAATTATAATATTTTTGAAGTGCTGAAACTATTCATGGCATATGAACTGCATATATGTAGGACCATCAGCTAGCTCTTTTAGTATACCAAAACCCTTTTTGCCTTAGCCCATATCATCAATAGGCTACCCAGAATGTGCTTCTGTATCTGGTCTTCTATCCACATGACAAGGAATTATCCCATATATCAATCAGCCAAACTCTTGTGATGATAGTGGATTTAACAGATGATGACATTTTACTGTATCACCGATTTACTTCTTATCCTTTGGTATGGTCAAGATAGTCCACTAGAAAATTTCCTAATTCATGTGGGATGGGTATCACAGGATTGTAACCATCATGCTGAGCAATTACCTTGAGTTTCATCTCCAGAATAATTGCTTTCCTCTTCTCACCAGAAGCAGGAAAGAAATGAGCATTTTTAAGACATGGAATGCAAACAAACATTTATTGAATGCAATGAAGAAAATCTGGCTTCACAAATTTTTACCACACATACATCAGATACAGCACTAATCTCTAGGATATATAAAGAACTCAAAAACCTTAACAACAAAAAAGCAAATGACACAATCAATAAATGGGCCAAGTAACTGAACAGACACTTCTTAGAAGATAATATACAATCAATAAACAAATATATGAAAAAAATGTTCAACTTCTCTAGCAATTAGAAAAATGCAAATCAAAACTACTCTAAGATTTCATCTCATTCCAGTCAGAATGGCAGCTATTATAAAGACAAACAAAAATAATTGTTGGCGAGGATGTGGGGAAAAAGGCACACTCATACATTGCTGGTGGGACTGTAAATTGATGCAGCCAATATGGATAGAAGTATGGAGAATCCTTGGAAAACTGGGAATGGAACCACCATTTGACCCAGCTATCCCTCTCTTTGGTGTATATCCAGAGGACTTAAAAACGACATATTTTAGGGACTCAGCCATGTCAATGTTTAAAGCAGCACAATTCACAATAGCTAAACTGTGGATCCAACCTAGATGCCCTTCGGTAAATGAATGGATACAGAAAATGTGGCATATATACACAATGAAATGTTATTCAGAAATAAAAGAGAATAAAATCATGGTATTTTCAGGTAAATGGATGGAATTGGAGAAGATAAATTTAAGTGAAGCTAGCCAATTCCAAAAAAACAAAAGTCAAATATTTTCTTTGATTTAAGGATGCTGATACATAATGGGGCTGGGGTGGGCATGGGAGGATTAGATGAATTCTAGATAGGGCAAAGGGGAGAGAGGGGAAGGGACGGGCATCGGGTAGGAAATATGGTGCAATGAGATGGACATAATTACACTAAGTACAGTAAGTACATATATGAAGACATGAAATGGTGTGACTCTTTGTGTACAACCAGAGATATGAAAAATTGTGCTCTGTATGTGTAATATGAATTGTAATACATTCTGCTGTCATATATAACAAATTAAAATTTATAAAAGCAAACAAAAACAAATGGTCTGTAATGATCACACAATAAGATTTAGTTTGTATGTGTAAAAAAATTAAATCTGGCTTTACAAACATGCATCATTGTATAAGAGTGAGATTTTTAAAAAATCTTTTAGGTAATCATGGATATTCTTTTCTGATACTATACAAAACACAAATTTAAGTTTTTTATAATATTAATTTCAAATAGAACTAATGTTTGATTTCATGACAGTTGTTTCAGACAGCTTTTTTACTGCTGTGACTAAAAGATCCAACCAGAACAATTTTAGGGGAGGAAAAAATTATTTGGGTTGTCACTGTTCAGAGATTTCAATCTACAGACAGCAAGATTCATTCCTTGAGCTCAAGGTGAGGCACAATATCATGGAAGAAGAGTGTGACAGAGAGAAGCAGCTCACATGATGATCAGAAAGCAGAGAGACACTCCACTCTCCAAATACAAAATATATATCCCATAGCCATGCCCCCAATGAACCACTTCCTTTAGTCATACTCCATCTGCCTCCAGTTAACAATCAGTTAACCTCATCAGGGATTAATTCACCAATTAAATTAGGGGTATAACTAAATCATTTCTCCTCTGAAACTTCTTGCCTTGTCTCACATGTGAGCTTTTGAGGGCCACCTCACATCCAAACCAAAACAACAGTGAATGAACTAAACAGTATCTATAAGCATTTCATACCCTATTACATTAAAATCCACTTGAACATCTTATAATTTTATTGAGATTTATTAGAAAATATTGATTCATACAGATTTTCAAGTCTTCCAAATATTGACATATTTCATTATTGTAGTAATTGCTAGTGATGGATAAAACAGTAACACCAGGATGAATTAAACAACAGAAATTTATTTTCTTACATTTGGAGAGCCTAGAAGTCTGAGATAAAGATGTCAGCAATTTCACAATCTGTCCTGTTTGTCTTATAAATGTTTGTTTTCTCCTTTCATCTTTACATGATCCTTTGTCTTTGTGTCTGTGTCCTGGTCTTCTTAACCCAGACATATTGGGTTAAAACTCACCCCAATGCTTCATTAGCTTTAATTACCTCTTTAAAGATCTCATCTCTAAATTCAGTTATATTGCACTGGGATTAGAACTTCAAACTATGGATTTTGGAGGGACACAACTTAGACCACAACAATTATCTAACATTAAAACACACACACACACACACACACACACACACACACACACACACACACCCATTAATGTTGCCATCAACTTTATCAGAAAAATCTGTAAGTATTGGGCAACAATATCAGAAGACACTGACTTTTCAGAATTGTAATTTTCTCCAGTAAGCTTTAATTTTATCATTAATAACAGTTTTAATTTTACTTTGAAGAGACAAGTTCACTTGATCATATTCCAAAAAATGTCTGCCAGATACTCAAGTATGCTTAACCATCATTTTTCCCTTCAGTAAAAAATTGTATTGTTGGAATTTATTTATAACTCAAATGATCCCATAGTTTCTTTTCATCTCAACAACCATATTTTGGTATGCAGAAGAAGAGCTTCATGTGAACTTTTCATTTTGCCACAGAGCATGTAAAAAAGGTATGCACTCTGACTTTGAGATTTAAAAAAAAAATCAACAATTTTACAGCTTTATTTGGGACATTCTTAAGAGAAAAAAATATTTATTTAATCTCAAAGTGCATAACTGTGAAGAGCACCATAACTGCTACTAGTGCAGTTTGGTGCCATTCCATTTCTTCATCTAAGGCATCTGTAGTTTTATGTATGGTGACATTTGCTCCATTGATGCTAATGTCAAACCAGTGAGAAAGGAAAATAGTGTCTTTGTATCATCATGAAAATAGCGTTGACCTGGTAGACTCCCTACACTGACTTGAGGACTTGCTGGATACATGGTGAGAATTACTGCCTTGGATACATACTAAAATTAAGTGGTACACGTTCCATATCACATACACCAGGAATGAAGCTTTAGAAAAGGAATTTCTTTATGAATATTTGAAGGGAGATTAGTATAGTGTGCATTAATGAGATCCTTGGCATGATAACCCATTTTTTCTTCTTTCTTTTTGCCTTATGGGTTGGTTTAGGAAATTGCCAGACTAAGTATTCTGGAACACTCAGTCCCTTGGTCAACACGAATGTGAATGTAAGGAAGCTTTTCAGTAGAAAGCAACTGCTCTGGATGTGTACCACTTGGAGAAAGTTCATTTGGAAAGAAGAATTTCATAGGAGTGAAGCTCATTGTTACCCAGGCAGTTGTATATCCATTACAAATTCCTAGCAATGAGTTAAGCATATTTCAGCTCCTAAGAAGTTCCTAAAATATTTTTAATGATTAGCCATGGTATGTAATTACCATCATTTCTCTCTTTAAGACTCTTATTTCAGGGCTGGGGATGTGGCTCAAGCGGTAGCATGCTTGCCTGGCATGCGTGTGGCCTGGGTTCGATCCTCAGCACCACATACAAACAAAGATGTTGTGTCCACCGAAAACTAAAAAATAAATAATAAAAATTCTCTTGTTCTCTCTCTCTCTTAAAAAAAAAGACTCTTATATCAGTGGATGCTTCAGAATTTTATGCTGTGGTATTTAAATGACAAAACCTAGTGATTATTTATTTATTTATTTATTTACCTATATATTTATTTTACCTGGGTTCCACACACATTAATTGAAACACCTGGTTCCTTACAAACTGCACGGTGTGAGACTTTTTTGTCAACAAAGCTACAATTAGACAGCTTGTTCTATAATGTATTAATTAAGCAACCCATGCAAGATGCACTCTCTGAATCTCAGTTTACTTTAAATAATAAAAAGGAAATCTCTTATAGTTTCACTGAGATAATTTAAATTAGCAAATGCTACATACTTATATGTAAAAAACTATTAATAGCTTACAATTAAGTTATATAAATTGAAAAATAATTTTACCAATCCTTTTTTCATGGAGGAAAATAGCTAGTTATGGATAAATATGTTTAACAGTACATAATATAATTTGAGGAAAACCAACAGAAATATTTCATTCAGGATACATTTTTCAACTTTCTTATTATATTAATGTAACACTTTAGTTACTCTTTCATCATAGCCCATGTTTATGGAGTTTCCAAGCACATCAAATTCTTTATCCCTAAGACTACTTTTACTCAAATTATATCCATGCTTGTTTATTGTACCTAACCTTAAAGATGTATATACTTTCAAGTTGTGCATACAAAACAACTTCATACTTATTCATACTTATTTTTAAACCACAGGAAATTCTTGACCTCCTAAAATATATGAACCAGGAGTTTATGGTATTGATTATTTTAGTAAAAGGAAAGGACAATAATGGTTTTTAGTTAGCATAATACATCAAAGTTAAATTCAATTAAATAAAGTAGCCTCTAGGTATTTCCCTCCAAAAGAATTATTGAAGACTTTGATCTCAAACACCATGTTCAACTCTGGATCAAATTTTAACCTTCATCAGTCTTTGCTAGTCAAAAATTCATTTTTCTTTACTTTCCTTTTTCTATCCTTTTTTTCTTTTTAAATCCTGAGGGATATACATGGACTTTGCTTAATGTTCTCTGAAGGCATTAGATAGTTCTGACAAATGAGCATTTAGAAATCTTTAAAGCCTTACTCTCTCTCTCTCTCTCTCTCTCTCTCTCTCTATATATATATATATATATATATATATATATATCTCCAATATGTATTATATTACATACATATTACATATATACACATTGAGTTTATTTATTTTTCCCTAGTCAGAATGGATATTTGTTCTTATATCTATTAAAAGAAAAAAAAAAGAGAGAGATTCCAAAGCCTGAACAAGGAGTGACCTACCTAGATCCCTGCCCCACCTATTTTGTATTTGTTATTCCTACTGACCTTAGTAAGTGTGTATGGAAAGGATTGGTGAGAATAGGTGGGGTCTTAGTTTGGTAACTTGAACATCGTAAATCCCTACTTAAGAATTGGTCTTAAATTGAGGGAAGTTTTGGGATATAGCAACATTTAGCTGTCAACAATTAGTTGAGTACTGTTTATTTACTATTTTATTGTGTCATAAAAATGCGTCCTTCACCATGTCACAATTGAAATTTGTCCTTTTTCTTATTAACTAACTTGGTAGGGCTGAAGCATTTACAATTCAATTTGCCAAAATGATTTGTAGGCTGCCTTCTTTTTGCAGAGACAGATGTGCAGTGCCACATATCTGCTGCCCTCTGCTCTTCAGCTAGTGCTGATACATTTACTGAAAAGATGAGAAAACAATGCATGATTACAATGACAAGCTAAGCATGGTCAATTTCCCTCTTATAATTAATTACTCCTAAAGAGAAGCCACATGTTTTGGGTTTGAAGTAGGAAACTCACATACAAAAAGAAAAAAAGGAGAGTTACCAATAAAATGGCATCACAAAAAAAAAATTGTATGTTTGTTCAGGAGAGAATAAAATTCAATAAATATTTCTATATTTGTTTTAAAATTGTACTGCTGGTGTGTTTTCAGTATTTGCTTCTGATAATTCTCTTTTAACTCTTCTAACCTTCTGGATTAAGAGTAGAAACTAAACTGGAGTTCACTTCCAGAAATAAGAATGGAATAGGTGGCTTCAAAATTTCTGGTGCTGTCAGCACAGAACATACCAAAAATCTTCAGGAAAAAAATAAATATATTTAGGGAAGAGATTTTGTCCAATGTGGAAAATACAAGATATTAACAAAGAATCAAAGGATATCTTGATTTTTTTATTGGGTGTCGTGGTAAATTTTTACATAAAATATATACCAATACTCTTAAATATTCATAGAGTGACTTATGATATCATTGGATATACTAAAAACTTCCAGTAAATTTCAATTGTTATAATTACAAAGTATATTACAAGAATAAATCTAAAAGCTGAGACAGGTATGATGCCATGTTTCTGTGAAAAGTTAGCATCATTTTATAAAGGATAATAGTATCATATCATCTTACCCTATCAGTCAGTCTTGATGCAAACTTGAACACAATGAAACTTGTAATGGCTCCAAAGCAACACTTTTATAATCCAAAGATTTTAGGTTGACATAAAAAGATAGCATTATGAATGATGAATTAGACGGTGGAACCAAGTATTATGGAGTTAATGGATTTGTTTTCCATCTAAAACTTAATGAAGTTTACTTTTAAACTATTAAAATACTATGAATACTAAATGTATATGCGTATTCTTCAGAAAATATTTGGTGCCACATCTTTTGGTAATTTTTCTTATTTTTCCAGTTGATGAAAAATAGAAACAGAGAACATTAGTAACTAGTTCTTCATAGTAAATACACTTTCTAAGGCTTGGTAAAGTCATTCTTAGGATTCTGTTGGGGCTGGTTTATGTTGCACATAACACATCATTTGGAAAAATATATATATGTTCATGTGTGTTTGGAGTATTAATGTATAAATTATGGTTTTTATATACAATTATTTTTGGAATAATTTTTGTACTACTACAATGTAATCCAAAATAATTTTATACACTTTCCAAAAATTCTACTCATAAACTGATAAGATTTTAAGAAGTATTTCAAAAAATGGTTAAGAAGCCAACATCAATGTATATAATATACAAGGTTTGTGATATAAATAATGAAACTAATCATGTGAAATTTTATTCGACTTCTAAATATTTCAAAATATGCAGAACAGTGATTTAAATTCACTTTCTATGTAGCTATGTTTCACATAATAGCCTCTTTTACTGTTAAGACATTTTTAAAATTTTAAGAAAAATGTTTTAATTAAAATACAGTGGTTCCTTTGGCAAAGTTGATGTTGAAATTAAAATGTTCAAAACACTTCTCAGAAAACATTTTAAACCTATTCTGTATTTGTCCAGTAAATGCTGTCTGTGTTATATCATTAATTTTTATGAAAATATTTAAATGATTAAAACAATTCCAATAAAAACCAGTAATGAGTCTTATGAAGAATTAGCAACAGTTTCAGAATGATTTACTTATTTGTTTCATTTGTAGCTATGTGAACGAATTTGAAAAGAAAAAAGAAAAGGAGACAAGGAATAGATGACTGGAAAAAGGCAGAGAGTACAATATACATATTACAAATCCAATAAAAATATTGCATCTATAATTACTTTTAAATTGTTTTAAAAATCAAAGTATGGTATAATAAGAAAACTTTATATCTTAATATCTGTTCCATTTCTATTGTTTTCAAATATTAAAATTTCTAATATACATATTTTTGGCACATTGGCTAGTTAAAACTTCATATTAAAATTATACAAAGAAAATTTTATACGAGCTAGATATGTGGCATTTTTAATAGTGCCTTTTGGTGGTTCCCATTTATTTTTACACATACATCACATCTGTGATTTAAAGTCATTTCTAAATTTCTAGAATTTACTATGTGTATTTTCAATTTCTGACTACCTCATCATGCTTCACTGTGATTTAGTTTTCAAATACATAGAATGTGTAAATAATGATGTGTATTAGACATAGATTTGGTTTGTCAAAGTTTCTTTAAGATAAGCAAAGAATTCTCAAATAAGTGTTTTTGTTTGACTTGTCTTATTCATTCATTCTTTAATTTATTTGTCAAATCTATAGCAAATATTTATTGAAGAAACTATGCAGAAGCTATGTTGCTAAAAGAATTTTAATTAGAACTCGGCTAATTTTTTTTTTTTTAGTTTAACCTGTCTGTCATTTATGTTTGACTTCATAAACCCTCATTTCATGTATTTAAACATGATGAATCATGGAATTTTCATGAAGTGATTGTTGAATTTATATTTAGGTATATGATTTTATTTTCTTTTTTTAAAATAGCTATTGCTATTTTAGTGACTTTGAAAACTGAGAATAGTGCTAATCCAGTCCTTATTTAAACTTTGGTTATTTGATCTATTTCCTTGCTTGGAGTTTATATTAAATGCTGCATTATTGTTTCAATATTGTTTATGAGCTAGAATGTACTTATCACAACAGAACATGTATAGCAATTTTGTTTTATAATTCCTACACTAAATAGAGGTTTTGTTTAAATGCTGTGGTTAGCAGTCTAAGAGCAGACAGAATACAAATCAAACCTGTGCACAGACAAATTATATTTTCTTATTATAATGAGTGCATGCTATTATTTTCAACAATCCAGCAAACTAGGAAATTACTTATATTGTCTCTGATTTTCATTTGTAATGTTATATTCTATTATAATACCTTTGTGTTTACTTTGCAGTCTAATTTCCTAATAATTTCTAGCTATGAAATGGTAGGGAATAATATATTTGGATTTGCAACACGTCATGTAGTCACAGGAGGAAGCAGGTTCAATACAAGGAATTACTCTTAGTAGCAAAGGCAAAAGCAAATTTTGTTGAGGATGAGATCAATGACAGTAAAGCAGAATCAAAGGTATTTTTTAGTTTCGTCTTTATTTTTTCCTTTAATTATTGCCAAAGATAATGATATCAGAAGTGAGCATATAAAAAATAATTCAACACTTTACTGCCTTTTAGTTGGTGGTATACTTTGATCCTCACCTAAAATTTTCCATATAATTTATTTGCTAATGAAGTCTCTGTTATTTCTCTCAAGTATTAAGGAAAAACTGCCTGTTGTATCCAAAAGGCATAATAAGTCTCTCCAAGGCTCTCTGTAAAATTCTATCTTATAATTTGGACACCAGCTCTGATTTCTTCAGAGTCACTTATTATTATTTTTTTCTTAATTTGCTTTTAAAAATAAAAGAAAGTAAGGAAAGGCAAAAAGGGAGAATAGGATGATGAGGCAGAAGGAAAGAAAGAAGTTGAAAGCTTATTTTATTCATCCTAGTAAAATTATTTATTACTTGCATCAAAAAGGGTTTACCTGGCAAAAGAGATTAATCAATCTAATTGGGGAAAACAAGTTTGAACAACAAACACTTCACAATAAGAAACAAGTAGGAAAACCAATGTCTTTAATCACAGTAAACCATTAGGAAATGATTAAGAACAGTATTATCTACCACTGAAATGAAGTCATAACTTAGAAAAATGATTTTACTAAAATCCTTCTGATAGGTGAGGATTTTGTTCTTTTTTTTCAGAATTTTTTTTCTAGAAACTAAAACATACCCTTTTCTCTAATTATAACATAAGAATCTTCTCTGTTTTAAGATAGCTTTAAACACTAGTTTAAAATTAAAAACAGTCATTTTGAATAGTTGTTTCATTCCATGGCTTTGGACCTACAGAATGACTTGTTTTATTTTCTAAATTTTTCTTTGTAGAACTATCTTGATTTTCAGCACATCTTATTTGGGAAAAGCATGAGCTATTTCTTATAGAATATATGTTGCCTCATTCTGTATTGTTCTTGTTTTTCCTAAACTTTTCTCATCATATATTTAGCCCTTTTCTGGCTTAGTGCTTATGAATAGGCATAACTATTTCAGTGATCAAAAAAAAGTTGCGTGTGCATGTTAATTGCTTGACATAACTAATATTAAAGGGTGCTATGATTTGGATGTGGTTTATCTACTAAGGATTCATGTGAAGGATGCTTGGTTCTGGGCATAGTGATGTTGGAGGTGGTGGAACCTTTAAGAGGTGGAGCCTAGAGGGAGGTAGTTAGGTCATTGATCTGCTGCTCTCAGAGGGATTAAGTAGTTCATATTGGATTCACAAGTGTGAGTTGTTATAAATGAGTAGCTTAACTCTTAAATCACTCTATTAGCTTCCTGTCTTGCCACATCATTAGTTTCACAGATGCCACTATTACTGTGGTGACATCACCATGAGACCCCCCCCATCAAAGGTAAAACTGATTCAATTTTAGGCTTTTGACTTCAAAACTGTGTACTAAATAAAATTATTTTTTTTTGTAAAGTACTCAGCATCAGAAATTTTGTTATAGAAAACAAAGAGAACTAACTATATATACAAGCATGCTTTTGCTAAGTATCTTAATCCAAAGGTCTTTCAACAGATGAATGATACCACTTAAAATACTTCCCTCAGAAAATGATTGATTTAAAGAGGTAGTCTTGAATAATATCATGAATATGTTGAAGTAGTGCTACTTAAACAGTAATGCACATATGAATCCCCTGAAAATTTGTTAAAATGCTTATTTTGGTTTATGACCTGAGATTCTGCCTTTCTGACCAGCTTTTGGGTGATGCTGAAGCTGCTGAATTGTAGGTCACACTTGATTTGAAGGGTTTAGAGGGTACCTTCCTGAGGGGTCTATTACAGAACCTATTCTAAATAAATACATTTCAGAATAAGACCAGTCTCTTACACTAAAATTAAGCATTGCATTCAAAAGCATAGCATTTGGTATCTTTAAAATGATTATCACTTAACAATCATTTTAAAGATACCAAAAAAGTGACTTGGAAGGTGTTAGTGACTTATCCATGGCAAGAGATAATAAAGAGTTAAATCTGAACTCCTTTTTTTTCTGAATTCAGCAACTACAAAATAATTTAGCTTATTTCAATTCAGTAAATGATCATTGTTTCTTTGTTTCTTTCAAAGGGAGTGGTTATTTTTTATTTTGTTTTACTTGTTCTATATTCACTATATTCATTGATGTTTTTTAAATCTTCTGCAACATCATAAACCAAAGTTTTTCAGTAGTGGTGATAGATTCATTTTTTTATTCTCTTACTCTTAAGTAGACATTTTGGTTAATCAAAATATTTTGACTCTAATTTTGCACAAACGCTTGTATACAATTGCAAACTCTCACAGATATGATTTTCGAACTCCCTCTAAAATTTATCATTTAATGAAGGGTCAACATTTTAGTTCTTGAGTTTGCTATTTCCCGTCTAGACAACTACAGCATGGTATTCTTTTGGATAACTGCATTTTCTTCAAACCTTACAAAATAATGCAGTTGCTTTTTTTAGCTCTATGAACTTTGTCCAGCAAAACTTTTCTGAAATAGCTATACACATTCATATAGGACGCTTGATTACTATTCTCTGACCCCTATCCCCAGCCCACTTATTCTTCCCTACCAGGGTGTATTGCTATATAGTTCGAATTCTTCTATAATTTGTATAATGCTAAGATGTTGGCAATATTTATAACAAGGTACAGGCAGACTAATATTAGATATTTGAAACTAAAATTTTATTGGTGTGTTATATTTTTTCTAGTAATTTAAAAAATTTGTATCCTATAATTCTGTTCATATATTTTACACTTTTTTGTTTTAAAAATGGATTTAAAATTACTTTTATCATAGTACCCTAAAGAAAATATTTTACTGTATTATATTCAGGAAGAGCCTCAAAATCTAACCAAAATCATATCATAGGCCAGTGAAGAGTAATTTTCTAGATTTGTGGTTTATCAGGGTTCAACTCCAGACAGAAGTTGGTTATATATTTATAAAATACTTCCTATTTAAACTGTGAAAATTATCATATGTCAGGAAAGGGCAAAGTGCCTAATTATATGGCTGATTTAGATAATATGAATAGGTTTTTAGATAGTCTACCTGTCATGGCCCTCTCAGAGATATTTTCAGCCTTTGTCTATCTAGTTCTACCTAGCTACTTTTTGGCAAATGCAACACAGGTATTTCTGATGTGGATTGGTTAATATACATTCTTATTTAATATATTAATCTCAGTTGAATTTCTATGTTTAGATAATTTTCTATCTCTGTGAGATCTCTAGGATTTATGTAAAATTCTGTCTCAAATTCTTATAATGTTATGAAAGAATATCAAAGAAAAAGCAAAATCATTTTGATACAATTTTGAATAAAATGTTTGTTCCTCTAAAATATGTTATCTGATGATAAAAGAGTAGTGCTCCATTTTAGTATTTTATCAGGACTAAAAATAGACTAAAATACAATTAAAAGAGAATTGTGCACATGTTTTTAAAGATAACTATTCCATGAACTGACAGCCTCACAGTTCTAAGTTGTAATGATTATTAAAGCAACTTTTGTTGGTATTACTCATGTTATCTATGGAATGCTAATTATGTTTTAAAGAGGAAACCAATTAAATATAGTCTATGCATCATTACTCTCAGTTTGTGTTTTACTTAAGATTTAACCTCTATATACCATAAGTTTAAACTTTTGTATTAAAAATAAAATTTATAATTTCTAATCAAATTGATTTTGAAATGAGATTAAAATATACATGTAATTTTCTACTTTCTAAAACATTACCACATAAAGTTATAATTAAATGGGAAAATTAATACATTTATATTCATTTATACAAATAATGTGAAGTTCAGTTTTATAGGTCATAAAAGAAATTTTTAAAAACTCATATAGTTAAATTTCTATTGGATAATTTCAAATCTCTGAAAATTTTGTCAAGTAGAATGTTATAATAGAGACATTTCTTATTTTTTTGATAGCATTATTAATATTTCCCATATTAATAAACTGAATGTGGCCTAATAGCTAATATATACATATATCTCTATAATAAAAAATAAATACAAAAACAAATTTAGCAAGCACTCTCACTAATCAAAATAAAGAATGAAGTGTCTCATTAGAAAAGGTTCCAGGGTGAAGGAATTGTCAGGACTAAATTACAACTTTGTTTTTCATGGAAATTGAAAAGATTTTATAATGTTAAGGCCCATTCCTAAGGACGGCTAATGATCAAATCAATTTTTTCATTATTTTCTGCCCATCTTATCACTCATTAACCAACTATGTGTGTGTGTGTGTGCCTGTGTGTTTGTGTATGCCTATCAGTGCTTTAACCTTTTCTTGTGGCCTTACCCATTTTCCAAAAAACCCTAATTATATTTGATTCAGACTTCTTATATGAAACCTAGAAATTCTTGGAGTATTGTGACTTAGAGGAAAATTGAGTATAACTTTAGACCTCAGTATTATTTCCTGCTTCCTAATAACACAAATTGTGCTCTAGATGTAATTTGGTTTGATTGTGCATATTTAACTTCTAAAACACATGTTTTGAATTATTGTGTATTTTACACACACTGTTCAAGACATTCGGTCAATAAATATTTACCAAGAGCCTGTTTTGAATTGGAAAAATGGGACTGATAATGCAAATGGTTAATGGGAAAGATAACACAAATAGCTAACAGAGTAACACTGTTTCATGTCCATTACATGTTGCAATTCACTAAATCACCATAACAAATTTATAATTAATTAATTAATCTACAATTTATGAGGTTATTATTTGTTATGGTTTGGATATGAGTTGTCACCACAAAGCTCCTGTTAATGCAGAAATATTCAGAGGCAAAATGATCAGATTATGAGAACTGTAACCTAATCAGTTCACCCTAGTTTGAATATACTGACTGGCTGGGAAGTGTAGGCAGGTGGGGGTTGGGTTAGGTGACTGGGTCACTGGCATGTGTCCTAGAAAGACTGTTTCCCATGAATCATTCTCTCTCTTTCCCTCTCTCTCTCTCTTTGCTTCCCTGCTACCTCCTTCATGACCCACTTCACCAGTTTCAGCTTCACCTGGGACCAGAGAAATGGAGTCAGCTGTATATGGACTGAGACTACTGAAACTGTGAGCCCCAAATCTCCTCTAAGTTATTTGAGTGGCTTTGAACTCTTGAGATCCTCCTGCTCCTGCCTCTTGAGCCACTGGGATTACAGGAGTGCGCCACCACACCCAGCCCTCTAAGTTGTTTTTAGGGTCACAGTGACAAAAAACAAACAAACAAACAAAAAATCCTAACTAAAGCAACATTAGTGTTATTCTTATGTTATTGATGAGCAAAATAATGTACAGACAGGTTAACTGACGTGCCTGAGAGCACATGGCTAATAAATGATCAAACTACATTTTGAATGGTCAATGGGGCTCCAGAATGTATAATATTAGCCCTATGCCATATGGCCCTTCTGGGTTTAAATAAGATATTTTCTGATGCCTGGAAAAATTGATTGATGCCTAAAAACTAAAACTGATAGGAAATAGGATTCTCTACATTTCTAAGGTTCTAGTTACATCCTCATTGGATTTACTAAAGTAGCAGACACACCATTCACTCACACCCGTAGTGGATAAGAGAAGACTTGTCTTGACCCACTGAGGCCATGAATAGTCAGCTTAGGTGAAGTACTCAGACTTTTCCCCCTTTTTTCTCCAAACTGAAACCTCATTGCAAATGAGGAGAGCTACAGAACCATGCTACCCACTCTACCTCCACACACTTTCTAAATAGTAGAGATGAATGAAGCCAATCAGTGGGGTTACGAGGCTAGAACATGTTGAAGTTCCCTTAAGAGAGTTTGACATTCATCTCTAGAACTTGGAAAATATTTTCAAGCTTATCATCCAGTGTGACTTATTGTCTAGGTCCACAGGATGGGGTAAGAGAAATAAATGAAGCACAGGGTCAGAGCCTCCACATAAAATGTTCAGATAATAACAAATCCAATCACACATCCCCCCCAAAAGTTTTCCATGTTTTTCTCAAAATACACTGAGGAAAGAAATGAGACCCAAAAAGGATAGATAAGAAGTAGGGGAAAAAAAGGGGGAAAGTGGGGATTATGTTCTCCATTTAGTCCCTAAGCCAAGAACAGAGTTTCACTGACAGGTGGGGAGAAACTTGGTAGTGTGAGAGATTGAGATTTTAAAATAAACTGGCTGGACTTTTTAATAAAAAAAGGAGTTAGTTACTAAAACAAGACATGTTCTCACAACTGAAATTTATAGCAAAGATTCCATCCAAATTGTGAAGGGGATCAGAAAGTTTAAGGTACTAACTTGATGGGGGAAAAAAAAAACAAGATAGAAAGAGACATTTTTCTTTGCTATAACCCCACTGGGTTGAGTCCACATAGTAAAGGGTTTAAAAAAGAATGACTTCTTTCTTCTTGAAATTCATGGGCCAGTGGGGAATTTGTAGTTGTACTAGTTATTCCAATGTGATGCAAGGAGTGAACAGAGACACACGATTTTATTAACTGGAGGGGTACCCAATCTAGCGAGCTTTTAAGAGAAATCCATGACAAATATGGGACCTTCAGTACAAATCTATTAGCCAGAAGAAAGAGATGGAGTGATAGATTGTAATTAGTCTCCTAGGTGAAAGGAATTCTGTTCAGGAAGATTCCAGTGTCAGGGAAAATATGACTTTCTGAAGGAATTTAGTCCAAAGGAGCACTGCTCTCCAGAGGAAGATGGCACTTCACAATGCTTTACAGAGCCAGAGACATGTATGAGAAACACAAGTGTGTGAAAAGCAGTGATTCTAATGCATTCTTCAGGAGTTTGGACTTTGGCACTTTATTTCTTTGAAAGGGAAGATATTTTAGCTCTCCTATAATTTTCATCAGCCTTCTCCCCTACAGCAACCCTGTCAAAGAAAAAAAATATATATTCAATGGTACCTTTTAAAGCATGGTAAGGGAAATTTTGTTTTGATTCATTGTGTTTGCTACAGGGACCATTGCATTGGGATTTTGCAATGAGGGAGAGAAATTGGGCCCAAGTCCAAATAAAGCAACAGCAAGTGGGAATCTCTAGGCACCAACAGAATAGATAAGTTGGAGATTAATAGATGAAAAGTTAGTAAGAGGCAACTTCAGGTAAGGGGGGATTCTGGCTAAACATATCTAACAATTCTTGCAGGCCAGGGTGTTCAGACATCACCTAGAGGATGGTAGGAAGTGAGAAAGCTGACCCGATGTAAAGGATGATCAGATATTGAGGGGCATTCATGGAAATCTGATTTAGCAGGTGTCTTTGATAAAACTGGATATTATAATAAGTGCACAGATGGATCCAAGAGAAAGTTCAGGAGCTTGACAACAGTTTGATCATGCAAAGAATCTTTGTTAATTCTCCCTTTCCAAACATCATAAAATGTGGTATATTTGCTAGTCTAATGAATCATCAAACTTTACTTCCTTTCCAACCAAACAGTTTCGCCTAAGCTTATTTCATAGAGAAATTCTGGAGCCACTATGTAAATATCATCAACCTTCAAATAGTATATACGTATATATTTAGAGTATACTAATACAACTTACAGCTCATCGAGTCATACTGTTTTTGCATTTTGGGAAATCGTTCCTTGGTTTCCTGTTTTATTTTAACCAAAATAAAAGTGCAGTAAAAACAATTTGATGAACGTGAGGAAAATGATCTAAATTAATAAAATCTTGTAACATGTTTACTAAGAAACCTAAACACCAGATGCTCAGTCTTCCTATTTCCATGTAAAATGCACATTAATAGCAGCTACTGCTTTTGCATCTATTCCCAAGGCTTATGAATAGCCCCAGTTATCTCATTTTGTTTAGTGTATAATGCGTGACTTTGATCCCTCCCTGGAGATTTATATGACTTATATTATACAAGTTTTAGAAACACTTGCAAAGATTTACATTGAATGAATACCCAGGGGCCTAGATAAACCAATAGCCCAATTGAGTTATTACTTAGTATTATTTCACAAAATTACACTTGCATCACCTGGGAATAGTTAGAAGTGCTAGTTGGACATAAGGACAGCTATTGTACTCTCCCTTAAATTTATTCAAAAGAAAATCAGGTCATATAAAGAGAAACTCTCTATACCCAGACAATGATCACCTCTAATTGAAAGTACAATGAATCTTCTTTTCTGGGTGGCTTATTAATTTAAAGAGGACAGTTCATTTATTGCTGTATAAGAAGATGAGATTTTCAAGGATATAGGTATGTATTCAAAGCATTTTTTAAAATCCCACTGGAAAGAAAAATGGGCTATGACATTATAATCACAGATTTAAAGAGAAGGTAGATTTCTCTATGGAGCATATGTTTTATCCAAATTTATAATTTCAAAATATGCATAGAATTAAAAAAACACTAATAACAAATAAGTCATTATTTATAATTAGCAACAATTTTTGTTGTAAATATAACTACCTTACTTTTGAAAATTACAATACTAATGCTTGTTTTCATTTAAGCTTTCATATAACAAATACTAAACAAGACACATTTTTTTTCTTAGAAAGTTTTATGACTGATTTTCTGGTATTTTCTAATATGTATTCTTTTTCAAAGACTGATTAGAATCAGAAAGAAAAACACTCACTGAAAGTTCCCACTATGATACATTTACCTGATACAAAAAAATTAATAAATGAGTCTAGCCTATTATGCTTAAATGTAATTGAACATGGGCGGAGAAAGCATTTGCAATCCTAAATGATTGAGGGAAATGATTAGATTGATTTATGGAGATTGACATTTTTAAGGAGCACAGTACCCAGAATATCATATTTATGAAGTCTTCAATGAAATAGCTATTGGTTTTATTATTGACACATTAATAATCTGTACCCACTAGCTACCTATAGTGAATATTAGATAGTCTAATAGGAAAGAAGAATGATATAAAATATTGATTTAATTTCCCCCAAGTTCTAAGAGCAAATAGTGTTATTATCTTTTTGTGATGTCTACCTTAATTGATTGGAATCCCAAAAAATTCTTCTCTGGCTATGAATATCACAGAATATTGCTTATTATTTTATGCATTACAAAATTGCACATAAATAATGAGATCAAAATTATTTTATTTAGCTTTCCTACTTTTAAAATATTCTTAATTTTTTAAAAACATTTTTTAGTTGTAGATGGCCAGAGTATCTTTATTTATTTTTTAGGTGGTACTGAGGATCAAACTCAGTGCCTCACACATAAGAGGCAGGCGCTCCACCACTGAGCCACAGCCCAAGCCTCCTTAAAATATTCTTAATTTTTACAATTGCCAAGTCTGTTTATTTGCAACTTATATTTTAGACACAGATAGTCTAGATAACATTAAATTCAACATCTCATAAACTTGTTTAAATTTCTTTCTAGGGTTATTGGATGAACACTGACAGAAAATAAAATCCTTTTTTTTTTTTTTATGATGGATGGATACTTCAAGTTTCAGCCTCTGTGAGTAAAAGCATGTCGGGGTCAGAGAGAATTGAGCTTGTATGTAGGCACCAATTGTGATAAATGTTAAATAGTCATGTATATATTTTCTCTTACTCTCACTTTATCCATCTATTAAATGAGTATCATAATACTAAGCACTATGAGAACAAATTCAGTTTTATTTATGAAATTCTTGATATAGGGCTCGGCACAAATGCTAAAATAAATTACACTGTTCTGTTCTTTTTCCTAGGAGAACATGCATGTAACACAACAAGATTTGCTTATTATTGCTATGGAGAAAAGGAACCCCAAAATATACATGCATGAACTGTTCATATATAAATGAACTGGCAGTGGAAGTGAAAAAAAATTGGAATTATTTTCAACCTGATAAATTCATTCTGATGTGCTTTTGATATAGGATGAGGAGTTGTGGAAAGGTTGATTTATCGAATATATATTATATATGCTCTTCACTCTTAAGGTTTAATAATGTAGTAAAGAAAGCCTCTACATTTCTAAATATAGAGCAAGTGAGATATGTTTAATTATAGTGGTTAAGCCATTATGTTCAGTGGAGTCCAGGAGAAAGATGCCTGGAGAATGAGACATTTTTCTTGGCATATTTAAATTTCATTGAGCATGTGCATGTGGGGTATGGATATATGTGGAGCAGGAAGAAAAATAATAGAAAACTCAAGAGAAGATAATGGGAGTGGATTTTAACTGTGATAGTCCACTTAAAGGATATCACAATTGAAAAATAATGTAAGTGCAATTAATTTGTTTTCAACTTATCAGAACAAAGTCCTTTAAGTGATGTAAAGAGAATGGAAATCTAACTTCCACGTCCCCGAGGGGGTTTGGATGCAGGTCTCACTGTAGCATGCTCTCTGTGTTGTGTGTCTCCCATATTCCTGCAATTTGACAGACCCCAGAAGAAAATGTTGCAGTGAGGTTTTTTTTCTTCTTCTTGTAAACTATGTTAACCACACAGCAATGCATATTTATACTCATCTGTTTCCTGCCACACAATCCTGCTCTGTTCTCCTTCCTCTACCCCCACTGCTGACACACAGATGCACATGGGCACAAACACGCACACACACTCAAGAGAGATTTATGCTTCTGCTTGATGACTAGCTATTAAATACAGCCTTTGGCTATACGAAGATCTTTAAAACATACACAGGGTAGAGTACATCTGTATAGAGAGAAACAATATCAAGTTCAGGAAGTTGATGCAAGAAACTGACCTTCCCCGTAGGAATTAAGTTAGTGTCATTTCAGATTTTTCCTTTAGATATTCAAATTCTTTTCTCCTGTGAAGATTATTATTTTGCACTCCAAATATTTAGAGCTAACAAATAAGCTACTTGTCTAGACATTGCCTAATATATCATAGGGAAGGGGGTGGAAGGATCAGAAAGGTTTGCAGCAGTAGAAAAATCTGGACAATCAGTCAAATGCCTGTATGGTGAGATGTATTCAGGAAAAAAAAAATGACTAGACTCTACATGGACTTCTTGTGGGGGAAGGATTATTTGACTGAATTATATTCAAAACAGAATACACAGCTCTTAAAATTTTTCATAATTTCTGAAAATAATGCATCCCAAATTTTGGAGAAATGAGTTATATAGGTATAATTAAGTAAACAGTAGATATTTAGTATAGTTAATTTTACAGAGAGAAAAAGCAAATGCTACCTAAGGATATTATATATACACTTTAACTAGATTAATATAGAATTTGCAGGGGAGACAGGTTCATGGAAACAAAGTCCATTTCCTATCTGTGTTGTTTTGAAAATCTTAATGTAGGCAAACGATTTCCAGAATGTAACAGGACTTGTATTTGCCTCATTGGATTTTAATTCCTGTCAAAAGCCCCTTTGTTCTTCACCCATAATGTGTCCCTGCCCTCGTCAAATACAAACTTTCATATTCTGTGCATTTCCCAATACTTTTGTGTTATGTGTACATCAGACAAGTATTTATTAATTAATGTCTGAACAGGCATAGCTGCTTGCCACTGATGTCCACACAGGAGAGTTGTCAGATAATTAAATGGACAATTTTGTTGTGGAAAACTTTGGTAAGAAATGAGATATGGTAGTGCTGGAAACAGAACCCATATTTCAAATACATAGTAAAGCACAAAGAAGAAAATATGATCTGGGGCTGGGGTTGTGGCTCATTGGTAGAGTGCTTGCCTAGCACATGTGAGGCACTGAGTTTGATTCTCAGCACCACATAAAGTTATTATGTCCATTTATAACTAAAAATATAAAAACAAGAAAAAGAATATATGACCTAGAAGGAGAGAAAAAGAA
Source organism: Urocitellus parryii (assembly GCF_045843805.1). Lineage (NCBI taxonomy): Eukaryota > Metazoa > Chordata > Mammalia > Rodentia > Sciuridae > Urocitellus > Urocitellus parryii. The sequence goes on from NC_135533.1 coordinate 62,243,115, forward strand.
GAGGGGACAAGAAATGGTGGACAAGGATAGAGGAGTTTGGGTGTGGATGTAAAATTAAAAGCCTGTATGTATTTTTTTATATTCCCTGAAGCTCCAAAGGCTGAGGCATGAAGATAGCAAGTTCAAAGCCAGACTCAGCAATTAAGTGAGGCCCTGTCTCAAAATAAAAAAAAATAAAATAAAATAAAAGGAGCTGGGAATGTGGCATAGAGGTTAAGCGGCCCTGGGTTCAATCCACAGTACCCTCACCAAAAATTAAAAAAAAAAAATAATCCAGAGATGGTGGAAGTTGTTTCTCTTTCTCTCTGCCCTTTGTGTTCATGCATGTGTGTGTGTGTGTGTGTGTGTGTGTGTGTGTGTATTGTATAAGAAATACAAAAAGAAAGCTTTAAGAAAATTGCTGTACCCAATGTTACCCTACTCAGCATTTTCAAGTAACTTCATAATTGTTTTATGTCTTTCATTACTACATCATGACCAAACCCTCTAATCAGATTATTAAAAAGATATACTAAAATGATAAAACCATCACTCTTATACAATTATAAAATGAACAGGTTTCAAATATTTAGTTCATTAATTTGTAAGGGATTTAGTAAGAATATTACAACTTGTTAGAAGGAAATGCAAACTATTATACTTACACAGTCAAATGTAAATAGGTATATTTGCATAGACAAATTAATTTAAATAATATGCAATGTGAGGTGTTGATGGAGACAACCTGGAGATATAACCTAGGCAGGGCACATACTAATCATTTTTGCTCACCTCAAAGACTTCTGTGACTTTTTTTTCTCCAGCAGTATATACCAGTTTTATACTGGTTTTAAAATTAGAATTGAAAAATCATGTTTTAAGTTATATACATATATATATAAACTGAGTAGAAAATGAAAGTAAAACCTCCTAAATTTTAATGGTTCAAGTAACTTTTTTCATTTTACATCATCTTTGTTAACAAGGGTTGTTTTCTATAAAGTTCCCTCAGAATCGGTTATCTAACTTTCCATCTAAATAAATGCTTTTTAATCAACATATTGAAGCTCCCACGGGTTAATCTTCTGCTTGCTATTCTTTCCACATGTACGCTTTCTTCATCTTCCCAAATTATGAGTGAAATGTTATGCACATATTTTGAAGTTCTTGTGACTCTGACACGGAGATAGAAATGAGTAAGACACAATAGTGAAAAAGCATGAAAGAATAAAGAATAGTAATTGCAGAGTTTTGTTTCTTTGAAAAAAAAACTTAAAATTTATTTTGAGTCTATTTCTTGCTTTCAGGTCCTCATTTTCTAAGAATAAGAAAAGTCACTCTAATTTGCCAAATGAATGGATATTGAGATTATATACTAAATAATAAATACAAATAAACTTAGCATCTTAAGTGGCCACTAAATTAAAATTAAACAAGTCCTTTGTTTTTTCTTTTCTGAGACATCCTTCAGCACAAAGGAATTAATCATTAATTTGAAAGCCACATGTTTATTAAAGACTTTTAATTCTCAAGTATAACACTATAAATATATTTGTGGTGCTGTGTTAGTACTTACTGACTTTCAATTTTGATGTAACTGGCTTGCAATTAAAAATAGGACAAAATTTTAAATAAAAGTAGATTGCATTTGCACCTCAGAAAAGTAGAAGACAAAATATTTTAGCATTTTCTAATTAAAGGCACAAAACTGTCTGTTAACACAAAAACTAATCTAAACATGTACCACATCACATCATGAGAATGGGTTACCAAACTGCTTCTGGTTTGCATCATCTGTGTTAATAACACTTTCAACTCAAGTATGATATATATCCCTATTAAAGTGATGTAAATGTAGGAAGTTTAGTCTGAGAATTACTTAGGTAATTTTTCTTGTTTTATATTTTGGTGGTACCTAGAAAATGAGATTAGTCACTTCAAAATTGTTTTGTGTCACTTTTTAGTGATTTACTATGTGTAGATATTAAGCTTTACCTCATAGTTTGCACTGAATAAATCACTAGAAGTCAACAAGAAAAAATTCCAGAAAATGATTTAGTATACTTAACAAAAACAAAAAAAAATAAGTTCAAGTGTTAATTTTAATTATGTTTGTGATAAGGCTTACATTATTTATCATTCTTCCCTTTAACTGGTCATGGAAAACCTAAATTTTATGACTTGTTAGAACAAATTACTGGGCTAGAGATAGATCTTAGTGGTGCTTCTATGCATAGGGCTCCCTCCATAGCACTGGAAAAACAAAAACAGAAACAAATTGCTATGATTTTCCCAGCAAACACACTATATGGAAAGCCGATTTAGTAGCTTGTTCACAACAAAATACAACAGTGAGGCTTTTTGGACTTTGACATTGAGAGGTAAAGAAGCAAAAAAAAAAAAAAAAAAAAAAAAAAAAAAAAAATACTACAAATAAAATAACTGCTGCTGACTAACAATTAGGCTCAAAGAAATATGCAAGGGTATTAATCACCATTAAAATAATTATCAGGTCTATAGTGTGGAAAAGTTTATAGTTCAAACCCTTTGCTTTTAAAATAGGAACCCATTAAAATTCTAGCTATAACATAATGGGTGCTTCTGACAAAAACTTTCCCCTTGACTAAATGTTCCTCAGGTTCCTCTGACCCCCCTTTTTAGATCAGGCCTCCTCCCCCTGCCTTGTCCTCAAGCCTGCCTAGCCCACTTATAGCAATAATCCTATAAATTCGATTTAGAGAGAAGCTCTCACTCTGGATATTTGATTACACTTCCTATGTGGTTCCCCTCATGATTATCTCCCTTAGTAATTTCACATCTACCAAACTCCATTCCTAACTGACTATAAATCCTCACTTGTCTCTGCTTCATTTGGAACTGACACAACAATAGTCATATTTGATTCCATTGATATCTATCTAGACTTTTTTAATTAAAAAAATTTAAGCTAACGTATAAAGATAAGGATTGTAATTTGGTATCAGAACATAGCAACACTACTAATTTTTGCATGTTGACTTTGTATCCTGTGACATTACTGAATTCATTTGTTAGTTCTAATAGCTTTTTTGTGGAATTTGGGGATTTTTCTATATACAAGTTCATGTCATTTGCAAACAGTGACAATTTGAATTATTCTTTTCCAATTCCAATGACCTTTCTCTTTTTTTCTCTGATTGCTCTGGGTTGGATTTCCAGTACTATCTTGAATAAAAGTGATAAAAGCTTTTATTTTTACGTATTTTTATTTTGGCTTTATTCTGTTAATGTGATATATATCATATTTATTGATTTTCATATATTGAAACATCCTGGCATTCTGGGATGAATCCCAAAAGAGCTTGCTGAATATCTGTTTAATGTGCTGTTGGATTTGGTTAGGTAGTATTTTGTTGAAGACTTTTTCATGTATATTCATGAAGGATATTGGCCTGTAGTTTTATGTGTTGTTATTATTTTATCTTTATCTGGTTTAAGTATCAGGATAATGCTGGACTCATAGAATGTTTGTTGGAATTCATTCCATTCCTCTTCTATATTTTTGGAATAATTTTAGGAGAATTGGTACTAAGTTCTTAAATCTTTGGTAAAATTTAGTAGCAAATCCATCTGGACCTGGGCTCTTTTTTTTTTTTTTTTTTTAATGGGAGGCTGCTTCTAATTACTCATTGCTTCTAATTACTCATTACCTACTATTGGACTGTTCAGATTTTCTATTTCCTCATCATTCAATCTTGGCAAGGTACATGTGTCTCCAATTTTTTCCATTTCTTCTAGGTTATCAGATTTGTTGGTGTATAATTATTCATTATAGTTTCTAATGACATTTTTTTTTGCATTTCTGTAGCTTCTTCTGTAAAGTCTCTATTTTCATCTCTGATAGTTATCTGAGTCTTTCTCTTTTCCTAGTCTAGCTAAGGTTTTGTCTATTTTAAGATTTTCTGAGAACCAATGTTTTGTTCTATTGATCTTTTGTAATTTTTTGTCATTTATTTCTACTCTGATCTTTATTATTTCCTTCCTCCTACTAATTTTAGGGTTTCCTTTCTTGTATTTTTTTTTCTAGTTCCTTGAGTTGCACTTGTAGGTTGTTTATCTGAGATCTTTTTATTTCTCTGATGTGGGCATTGGTTGCTACAATTTTCTTTTAGTCTTGCTTTTTTCCAAATCCCATAAATTTTGTTATAGTATGTCTATATTTTTGTTTCAAGAAAACTTTAAATTTCCTTCTTTGTTTCTTCCTTTATCCATTGGTCATTGAAAATAAGTTGTTTATTTATATATATTTATGTAGTTTCCAAAGTTTTTTCTTATTATTTATTTCTAGTTTCATTGCATCATAATCAGAAACAATACTCATCATGACTTCATTTTTAAAAAGCATATTGATGGAAGGTTGTAGTGACACATGCCTATAATTTCAGTTCCTTGGAAGTCTGAGGTGGAAGGATCATCTAACCCAAGAGGTCAAAATTAGTTTGAGTAATCTAGTCTCTGTTTCCAAAACACACCCCCCCACACACACACAAACACACACATACACATTTACATACACACAAATGAATAACTTAATTTGTTTAGACTTGTTTTGCAGTGTATCAAGTGGTTTGTTCTGGAGAATGTTCCATGTGCTACTGAGAATAATGTGTATTCTCTGGATGTTGCATATATCACTCTGTAGATGTGTATTCAGTCCATTTCCCATGGATTATAATTTAACTCTGCTTTTCTTTGTTGAATTTCTGCGTTTATGATCTGTTCATTGATGAAAGTGGGATTTTAAAATCTGTAACTATTATTTTTTGGAGTTTACCTCTCCCTTCATAACCATTAATATTTGGTGCATATATTTGGGTGCTCTGCTATTGGGTGTATGTATATTTAGAATTGTTATTTCTTCTTGCTGAGTTGAACCCTTTATCATTATATCTTGACCTTCCTTATACTTTTTACTGCTTTGGATTGAAAGTTTATTTTCTATAAGTGTGGTTACTCCTTTCTTTTGGATTCATTTTCTTTGTGTGTTCTTAGAAGTGAAGTGAGTTCATTATAAATGACAGACAGTTGGGTCTTCTTATTTTTCATCCAGTTATTCCATGACTTTTAATTGTAGAACTTAATTCAATTACATTTCCAGTAATTATTGACAGGTGAGGTTTTACTGTCATGTAACCTGTGTTCCAGTTCTGTTGTAGTTTATTTCTTTCTCCCTTGTAACACATTTTCTTTTTTCTTTCTTTCTTTCTTTTTTTTTGAGGGGGTGGGAGAGAGAGAGAGAGAGAGAGAAAGAGAGAGAGAGAGAGAATTTTTAATATTTATTTTTTTAGTTTTCGGCGGACACAACATCTTTATTAGTATGTGGTGCTAAGGATCGAACCCAGTGCCGAACGCATGCCAGGTGAGCATGCTACCGCTTGAGCCACATCCCCAGCCCCCAGTAACACATTTTCACTTCTTGCTTCTTGATTATTCTTTTTGGTTTGTCCATTATAGATTTTTGCTTTGTGGATACCATGAAGCTTACAAAAATATCCTTTGATTATAACAAGGTATTTTGAAATGTAACATACTAATAAACATGAACAGAAAGAAAAGAATAAGAGGGAACATACAAACAAGAAAATATTACACTTGGATTCTGTTCTTCACATTTTGAATTTTTTTCCAATACCAGGGATTGAATCCAGGGTGTTTTACAATTGAACTACTTTATTTTATTTGGAGACAAGATGTTTTTAAGTTGCCAAGGCTAACCTCAGACTTGGAATCCTCCTGCCTCAGCCTCCTGGAGAGCTAGAATTAAGGTTGTGTATCACCACCTTAGGTACATTTTGAATTTTTGATATCTCATTTTACAACTCTGCATATTGCCTGTCTTATAACATATTAATGTAGGAATTTTTAAAATTATTTTGGTTTTAATTTGTTTTGTTTTGGTTTATCTACTGTATGAACAATAGTGCAGCCTTCTGAATTTGCTTGCATAATTACTTTTAGCAGTTAGTTTATAACTTCTCAAGTTTTCTCCTTACTCATTCATATCTCTGTCTTTTAGTTTAAAGAAATTTCTTTAGCATTTCTTGTAGAATAGGTTTGATGAAGATATTCTCTACCATCTTCTGTTTGGTAATATCTTACCTCTCCTTCAATTTTATTGTTTCTGTTGTTATCATTATTATTTTGGTACTGGGAATTGAACCCAAGGGAACCTAACCACTGAGGCATGCCCCCAGCCCTTTAATTTTTTTTTTTTTTTTTTGACATAGGGTATTGCTAAGTTGCTTAGGGCCTCAATAAGTTGCCTCAGACTTCTGATCCTCCTGCCTTAGCTTCCCAAATTGCTGGGATTACAGGTATGGGCCACCATGCCTGGCTTTCCTTAACTTTTAAATAATAATTTTGCTGGGTACAATATTTTCAGTTGACAGGTTTTTGATTTTTTTTTTTTTTTAACTACAGCACTAAAAACTTTCATGTCACTTTCTCCCGAGCTTTAAGGTTCCTGCTAAAGTCTTCTGTCAGGCAAATTAAGACACCCCTGTCTGTTACATGTTTCTTTCCTACTGGAACCTTTATGTTTCAACCGTGAGAGCAGGACTATAAGGGGTTGTAGGGTTGACATGGTTAGTTTGATAAGTGAACTTTGATCTTCTTGTACCTGAATTTTTGTATCATTTTCTAAATTAAGGATATTTTCTGTTATTTTTTAAATAAACTTCTTACCTCTTTGGCATTCTCAAGTCTTTTTTCAAGCCCAACAACCTCAATATTTGTTCTTTTGATATTATCTCAAGTCTTCTATGACCTTTGTTTATTCATCTATAGTCTTTTTCTTTTTTCTCTTCCAACCTTACATATTCAAGTAGATGGTGTTCCAGTTCACTAATTCTTCCTTGTGCCTGAGCTATCTCATTATTGATGCCTTTTATTAAGCTGTAAATACTGAGTGTTATTTTTAGCTCAAGAAATTCTGTTTCAGTTTTTTTCTGTCTCTTTGCTAAAGTTTTATGTTGAGTGTTAAAATGTTTCTCTGTGTTTTCTTTAAACTCAATGAGTTTCCTTAAAAATAGCTGTTTTAAATTTTCTCTGAATTTCTCCATCTGACAATTATTTCATCAGTTTCCGGCACCTTATTTTGAGTATTTGGTAAGTTCTTTGTTTCTGAAAACTCCTGATGCTTGTTGGTTTGTGATGTTGTCTGTACATTGAAGGATTAGGTATTTATTCAAGTCTTCCTAATCTGGCTTTTTATATGCTTGTCTTTCCAGGAATTCTAAGGAGATTTCTTATTTTCCTGTGTCTTTAGTCACTTCCACAATTTCAGTGCTAGATGACAACCAAGCCAGATTTATCAGGAATCTGCTGTTGGTGTGTTGTCACTCTTCCTGTACAAGAGGGCAATCCAAGCCCAGATTTATCCCAAATACACTGATGGTGTTCTCTTCAGAAATAACAAAGGAAGTACCTAGAAAGAAGAGTTTGTCCCCAAAAGTCTCTCTCTGGGGCCAAGTTAGGCCCTGATCCTCATCTTCCATTCCTGCACTATTGTTAGACACCATAGAATTTTGGCCAGCTCTTGAAAAGATCCCTATGTAAGGACAAGACCCAGGTTCCTATGTCATGATAGCAGCTACAGTTGTACAGCGCTATGTTATATCCTGATCACATAACCCTCCTAAGCCAGTACCACACTGGTCCAACATTGCTATGGGCTGCCTATTGTTGAGGTAGACTCATGGCCCAGGACTCTTTCAACAAGGCACAGGTACTGCTAATTATAATAAATGTCTAATACACTTGGGCTGTGCATCTTTTTCTAGCATTAAGACATGTTCAAGAGCCTCTGTCTGGAGCCAGGTTTGAAGAACAGGGTCTGCTAGGATCTATTGAGCATTAGCTTTCCTCAGCCCAGCACTAAGTACCAGGGCAAGTCATGTGCTTACTTCCCTGTTCTAACCTTGGTGGATGGATCTTATACAATACTATGCTGTCCAAGGTTAGTGTACTATTGGTGAAGGCAGTCCCTTGGTGACCTGGGCTTGTGCTACTTTGGACTGTACCTTAGTTTCACAGCTACAAGAACCTGTGTGCATTATTAAGGATGCATTGAAAACCACATCACAGTCAGCAGTGATTCAGGCTGAAACAGGAGTCTGTATTCTAGAGCCCTGTCTGTGGGCACTGGCCTGGTAATCATTGTGGTGCCTGAAGGTAGAGGCCAGGTGCTAGAGACTGTCCCTTGGCAGCCAAGGCTGACACTAATGTGCATCATATCTGATTCTCAGATGTATAGTGTAAAGAGAGACAACTCCTGCTTTGGGAACACAGAGAGAATTAAAACCAGACCTGCCATAGTAAAACCCAGTGTTAAGCAAAGCCCCACAACTCCTACTACCAGGTTAGTGATCAGGGACTGAGCCATCTAATTTCATTAAACCAGGCAGCAGAGGGCCCTTACCAATCTTCCTCTATTCTTGAGCAAAATCTACCCACTGGAAAGTAGATTACAAATGATAGCGTAGGTGGTGAAAAACAGCACCCACTAGAACATGGAGGATCTGTATTCAGGCCAGAGCTCACAGATAGCTTCTAAACCTATTCCAGCATCAGGTGAAGATCTGTGCTGGTGGGACAGACTCAAGTTTCAACTTGCAGCATTTCCAGCCTTGGAGTGTGTTCATAGAACACTATTCTCTCCATGAGATAATTTTATTTTTATTTGATGCTACACATTGTAAGTGTACAACTGTCTTCAAATCTCCCATGTTTACATTCAAACCTACCAGGTTTACTTCTAGTTTTGTGAATTACTTTATTAGATTATTCCCATGTATATTCTCCATTCAACCTCAGCTGACATTATTCTCATAATTTCCAAATTGATGTTGGCCATCAACACAAATCTTGAAGTTCACATCATCTCATCTTCCTCAATGATGCTGACCTTTAGTTATCTTGTCTCAATTGACCACCCAGTAAAATAACCTCACTCTGAAACTCATCAGTATTTTCACATTTGACAACTCAAACTTTGTACTTGGCCTGTATAATCAAAACTTCCTGTCTTATTTTCTTTCCCATGTCCCCACACCCACTAATTCTGTTCCCTAACTTTACTGTGAATGCCAATTTCTCAGCTACTCTTTTTCTTTAATTGACTCTTTCCTTCCTTATAAATATATTTTTGTCCTCTATGCATCTTTGTACAAAAAACATTTTTTACCATCTTTCTGGATCCTCTGGTTTCTTTCTACTTGCTTATGCTGATTGGATTCATAACTCTTGTGGGTAAAACATACAAATAGATCTTTGTCTATTTGTACCCTAAGTCTCATTCTCCAGCTTCCTTTAAGTATATGAGACTGTCTTAATTTGTTTGGACAACTATTAAAAAAACACCATAAACTAGGTAGATCATAAACAACATAAATTTATTTTTCTTATAGTTCTAGAGAACTTGAAGCCCAAGATCAAGGTGTCTACAGATTCACAATCTGGTGTTAGTTCTACTTTCTGATTCATAGGTGTCATCTAATATTTGTATACTCACATGGTGAAAGGGGGCAAAGCAGTTCTCCAAAATCTCTTCCGTAAGTATATAGATTCCATTCATGAGGGCTCCATTTAACCTAATCAGTTCCCATTGGCCCTGTTCCTAATACCATCATTTTGGGTGTTAGGATTTTACAAAATGAATTTTGGGAAAATACAAATATTTGAACCATAACACAGCCCAAATGTCAATTGCATAATATTTTCTTAGCTTACATCATCATCATCATTATCATCATTATTCTATTATTTGTTCCCATGATTTCTGATAAAACTTGGCAAGAGCATAGGGCATATCTATATTAATAGAAAAAAGAAGATTTGAAAAGAGTTTTGAGAGCTCTCTAGGATGATCAATTCATCTTTGCCAGTGATTCTTAAATTGGAGCTCAGAGTTACTCAAGGAATCTATGGATCAAAATAGACTTAATAAAAATGATTTTGTTGGAGACAATCAAAGGTAACATTTTTTGGTGACAATCAAAGATAGCAATCACTCCATCATTGTGACTCCTTCTGTTCTCAAGTCCTAAGAACTAAAAGGACAGATAATCTCTTTCATATATACCTAGCGTACAATTGTAGAACAGGGCCAGAAAAAAAACATACTCACACACACACACACACACACACACACACACACACACATACAATGGTCACACTTGTAAAGAAGAATGGGAATCAAATACTGAATAACAGTCACTAATTTATAGCTATGCTCAGATCCAACTAAGAGGTTTTTGTGAAGCCCTCTTACCCTAGAGCTCAGAAGTTTCCTTAAATAGGACTTGATTTTCCTGGGAAAGCTTTTAAGTTCACCCTCTATATTTTCCTTTATTCTATTTGGCAATTTATAAAATGAGGATAGATAACTTTCCTAGCTCTCTTCCTTATGGAAGATTGTAGACTCATAGGTTACTGTAACTTTCAAAGAGCCACAAGCCTTTCTACTTCAGGCTCACATTTCTTTGGCAGTTACCACTCTTTGACAGTGTTTGCTTCCAATCTATTCTGTGTCAGGACTGTGTGGATGCTTATTAAAAATTCAGAGTTCTATCCTTCCCCAGTCACAATCTCAGGAGATAAGGTAAAAAGCAAAGTCTGGGAAAATGTATTTTAATATATTTTGGTTCTCTGTAAATTTTTATAAATTTGGCTGTCTGTAAATTTGATAAACTACTAGATAGAATGAAAGGTGTTTTGTTGTTGTGTTGTTGTTTACTTTTCATTTTGTTTGTTTTTGAGCTAGTTCCTTTTTTGAGCTGCTAGGTAAACAAGGTAAGATCTGGGAACCTGAACTAAGGTAGTGACAGAACAATAGGAGGAATAGGAATAGATTCCAAAGGTAATTTGGAGGTAGAGTGCACACAAATTAGAAGCACTATATATGGGAGATTTAAAACAAACAAACAAAAAGGAATCTAAATGAACTTGAATTTGTGCATGGGTTAGAGTACATAGGAGCTCTCTTCATCAAGATCAAGATCTAAAAGTCAGGGTTGGGGCTGGGGTTGCGGCTCAGTGGTAGAGCACTTGCCTCACTCCTGTATGGCACTTTGTTCAATCCTCAGCTCCACATAAAAACAAATAAAACTAAATGTATTTAAAAAAATAAAAATAGGGTTGTTCCTGTTGATTTGGAAGTATATGTGGAGATTGGGCAGAGAGGAGCTGTTAATTGAGGCCCACCAATATGAGAAGATGAAAGGGAAAAAAAAGGACTTTGTAGCCTTTGAGTATTTTAAACTATTCTGTTCCAGTGCTATCCATCCTAGCTCACATTAGTCCAACACAGTTTCCCAAATTTTTAGGCTAAGCAAGAACTAATTGATAGTTAGTAATGTATTGGAAAGTAACTATGATTCTTTTCTTATGAAATTATGACATAGCCTTTAAATTATTCTAATGATGGGCATGTGTGTGTGTGTGTGTGTGTGTGTGTGTGTGTGTGTGTAGAACAAGACTTCTGTTTGACAGTATTTTTAATGCATTTTTTTTAGTTCTTTTCCATTATCCACAATCAAAAATCTCGTTGATACTCAAAGATGTGTGATCCTCACAAGTTCAAAACCAACCTCAGCAACTTAGCAAGGCCTAAGCAACTCACTGAGACCCTGTCTGTAGCTACAATATAAAAAAAAAAAAAGGCTGAGGATATGGCTCAGTGGTTAAGTATCCCCTGGGCTTCAATCGCCAGTACCCCACAAAAAGATATGTGATTCTTTCACAATCTACCTTGTCTGAAGCCTGTAAAGGAATACCTCCTTGGGGCTGGGTATGTGACTCAAGCGGTAACGTGCTTGCCTGGCAAGCACACGTTGCTGGGTTAGGTCCTCAGCACCACATAAAAATAAAATAAAGACGTTGTGTCCACTGAAAACTGAAAAATAAATGTTAAAAAGCTCTCTCTCTCTCTCTCTCTCTCTCTCTCTCTCTCTCTCTCTCTCTCTCTGTCTTTCTCTCTATTAAAAAAAGGAATACCTCCTTTCACTATTTGGCATTAACATACATAAGTTAAGTCTAGGAACATGGTCAAGGCAACAATTCTCTTGAAATGGGGTTATTGTATGCCTTGGCTAGACACAGAGGAGATAAAATGTGGCTGAAACAATGTTCATAAAACATCTGTTGTTTCTGATTACTCTTGCCTTTGTTCACTGTATATACTCTAAAAAAAATGAAGACTTTTAATTATTGCTAGCAATGAATTACTAGAAGTATAGAACCTCTCTTTTGCTCTGACCTGAGACTGAGCAGAATTACTCTATTTAATAAAGTTAAAAAAGAAAAAAGGATTCAATAAATATGTCCCTGTCACTGAAAGATAAAACAACATGCTCCTGGGAGCTCTCTCAAATGGCTCTGCCAATGAGGGCTGGGTGCTCTGGGGACATATCAATACATCAGTGTCTCCCAGGAACATGGGATCAGCTTTCCTCCCCAAGGGGGATCATTTTGCCTTACGGAAGTACTCTGACCTTTACCCCACCCCACTGTCCTGTCATCCTTCCTACCAGCGCTCCACCTCCTCCTGCTGTGCATCAAGACACCCCAGATTCTGTACTCTCATTTCAGAAAAAGTTAAAAGATAGAAAAATCCGTCAAAATTATGTAATGCTAAAATGCTTCTTTTTTAAAATTTTCATTCGTTGAGAATGTAAAGATTTAGACACATTTTCAAAGACAAGTTTACATTTTAAAAAGCTTTATGTCCATCCCTATTATACCTAAAGCAAATATGAGCTCCTCATCTATTCTACAGTTTTACATATGTTAAAAATACATACAGATATATGTATTAAGCTTGATAATGAATCGTAATTCAGAGGTTTATTTTTTGGCATAAAACAAGCCTTACCTAGTTTTTTGTTTTTATTTTTTTGTATGATAGTAGAAATGAACCCCTTCACAAAGGAGAAGCACAAATTTATTTACTCTTTAATAGCTGTTCGTATCCACTTAAGACCTGTCTTTTTTCTGAAAGGCTCTGAAATTGATCTGGTAGCTGCGATTTGGGAGACCCCTTTCAGTTTCTGCTCTGATCTTCCCCACATGGAGTTGAAAGAATATCCTATTATTACAACACAGTTAAAAGCAAATAACTTGCAGCTATACCACATGATCTGTAATCAATAGAACACTGACAGGAATAACAATGAGAAATGAGTGGACTAATTCTTCCTTACAGGGAATGATTTTATGTGAGACATTCACACCACTATTAGATACTTTCACTAAACACAGGCCCCATTAGTCTTGTGGAAATAAAATGCTATATTTTGAGGTGAAAAAAGTGTTCGTTGGTACTGTAATATGTATATCACATCTCTATCTAAGTAAAGTGCAAAGCACTTTAAAAGTGTTTGGAACAATAGAAATGGTTAGAAACATTTTATGAAACAAAATAAAATATTGAAAAAAATCCATAAAGACAGCACACTGATGCAAAAGTTTGGGTTATTGTGACAAACTTTCACAAATATTACTTTGTTCTGTCTAGCAGATTTGACATTTTCTAGTTTTAAATAACAACAACAACAACAACAATAAAAATAAGCCTCATATACTAGAGGGATAAATTAGTTACTTTTCCCCTAAAACATAGCTGTTTAGATATTAATTCAAGAGGCATATTGGACTTTTCTTGTCATTTTCATCCAGTTCTCATTTTTTTCTAGGGACAGTGCAAAAAGGTAAAATGATGTTGTGCCCCAAGTATGGGAGTGAATTTATTAATACACTAATTTTAGAAAGATAAAATAAATGTACCCCCAAACAAATACTATCTTCTCTTTGATTGTTTAAAATTATGAAAAATAATTTCTTCCATAATGAACTTCACCTCATTTTATATTTCCCCACAGTTTTGTTCATAATCAAACACTGAGCCAATGTTAAACAATTTGCATTTGAGGATATTTTTGCATTTAATGAAGTGATACATGCAAATCATGTGTGTGTATACATTTGAGTTATAAAACATTGTTTCCAGAGAGAAAGAGTCCCAAACAACTTCTTTAAAATTATTATTTTCTGTATTTTTCTACAAGGCCACCATGATAATTATGATTTTTTTTATTCTTTATAATTTCATAGTCACATAAATAGACTTCTGATGAGAGAGAAATCAGCAAGGTGCTCTTTTTAGGCCTTCTTCATACTCTTTGACCATGAACAAAGAAAAAGGAATCCTTTCCAAGTATTTTATGCAAATAATTTACCAAAAAGAATTTTATTTCCTCTCCCTCATTTAATTGCTGCTACACTGAGAAGATACTCCGAATATTGAACTGTCTGCTTTTAGAACAGGCCATCCTGTTGGAATACATCTCCCTGCTGGCTTACAACACTTGCTATGTGTGCATGATTTTCTTCTTCATCCCTTTTTTTTTTTTTGGTATTTTTTTAACTAATACATACAAACATTAACATTGTGTGTATTAATGGGGAACTATGTAATGCTTCCCTACATCTACACATTGTGTCTTGTTTAAATTGGGCTAAATGCATCTGTCCCCTCAATTATTTATCATTTTTCTATGGTGAAAACTTTCAAGATCCTTTCTTGTTGCTTTTGAAATACACAGTACAAATATATAGATAAAAATTTAAAAAGACCTTAATTATAAGTCTAAGTTAAATCTACAGAGCTAAAGAAACACAAATCCTTATTTGCAATAATTACTGAAAAATAGATTCAAGTGAAATCTATTTCCACTTTTAATTTGCTTTCCACATTTAATCAATTTTAAGTAATACTTATTTGTCATGCATAGCTTTACCCAGAATTATATTTATTCTAGCTGGATTTGCTATACTATGATATTTATCTTCCAAATAAAGTATTTAATATCAGAAAAAAAAACTAAAGTACAAATTGATTATACCGTAGAATTGTAAAGTATTTGTATGGTTTTGCTCAAAATGTTTCTTTTACAGGAACAACAAACAATTTACAAGTTTCTTCTTCTCATTTTTTATATGAAATTTTCTCCAGAATTTGGGACAGAAACTATGTCCTTAAAATTATGTCTTAACTGGGATTTTGATCTCTTACTCTCTGGATTCATTTATATGAGCCTTATAACTGTGGCTATTCATCTCCCAGACAGCACTCAGCTGATGACTAACAAGGACCCCACACTCAATGTAGCATGTATGTTTTCTTATGCCAACTCAGATTGCATTCTCTACTAAAAGAGTGAGTCTGAGAAATCAGATTTGCAAAGCATATGATTTTTCCTGGCCATACCTGATTGAGCCAGGAATGAGTGCTCGACCCCCGGGAAACTCATCAGTGAATTAATCATCAGTAGATCATTAGTTTCTTTCTCAAGAATTTTCCGTACATTGATGTTGGGTTCTGGACCTGAATCTTCATGAACATTGTTATGTTTTAGTTTCAACAAGGGAAAAACAGAGCCATATTGATTTATAGGGATGATAAAGTATGAGTAAGATGAAAAAAACTAATCTGTTGAGAAATTAAATTAACATTGACAGGCAGAGAGAATCAGAAATGAATCTGTATAGTACAAAAGAGAGAAAGAGAAAATGTGTCCTTGTTTCCCACACTTTCTACATAAGACTGAGTTGTACTTACTGCAATTTGATTTCAGATTGGTAAAATTATTATTATTATTATTATTATTATTATTATTATTATTATTTAGTTTTTGGTTCTGAGGATTAAACCCAGAGGCACTTTACCACTGAACCATGTCCTTATCCCTTTGTATGCTTTCATTTAGAGACATGGTCTTGCTAAGTTGCTTAGGGACTCACTAAGTTGTTGAGGCTGACTTTCAAATTGACTTCCTCCTGCCTCAGCCTCCCAAGTCACTGGGATTATAGGCATACCCTACCCTGCTCAACCAGATTGGTAAATTTTTAAAAGCTTAGTAATCTTGCGTTGGTATTTTCGTTCTGTATGGGTTTCAGATCATTATGAAGAAAGAGCTTTGACCCTCGGTATTGGTTATGCACAGATACACAAAATAATCCTTTCACTGCATGCAGTTAATGCCATAGGATTCTTATGTATATTCTATATAGCATCCCCACTTTTTATAATCATTGGACTTATAGGATATCTAAAGGACAGCTACATGTCTTGATTGCAATGGGATTTAATAATTTCCATGAACAAGAAATCCCAGTATTTCAATCTAGATTAAAAAAAAACAGCCTGATGCAAAGATTCCTTACAATAAAAATTCTCCAAGAACAAAAGTGCTTACTTAAATACATTAAAGCCCTCTTTCATTCAGATGCTTTTTTACTTTTAATTCTTCTAATTCCACAGTTCTTCTTTTCTACTTTTCTTTTTTTTATTGAAGGGGCATGTTATTGGCCTGGTAAAAACTTTCCAAGGCTCACCTACTTTGTTCCATGAAACATCAAGTACTTTCAAAAAGGAGTAGATAAATTCAATTAGGATTTCAAGGAAGTTTAGAGAAGTAAAGAGGTTAAGACTAAGATCCCCTTTGTTTTTTGTTGTCAGTGAAGTGGCTCCCTGGCAGCCAAGGTGAAACCAGCCCATGGTCCCTGCTGAGAAGCAGCAGGGGAGCAATGAAGTGGTAGAGAGGCAGCCAAGAGTGGAAGATCTGAGGCTGAAGCACAGGCAGCAAGCACCTACTGCTGAGAGGAGCCAGCCTTGCCAACAAGGCCTGAGGAGCTGTGAACCAGAACTAAGGTGAGCCGAGGCAAGTGGACCAGACACCCCTTAGTAGCCCAGCCTGTGCAGGATGTGTGGATGCCTGCTGCAGAAGCATGCTCCAGGGCTGTACTGCAGAGAAGACCACCCACCCAGCATGCAGGATTTACTAACTTCCACCTCAGTCTTCCAGACAAGCTGGGAGAAAATGGAAGTAAGACAAACCTGAACAGGATATAGGGTTGCCTTTTCCAAACCCTAATTAACATAATTTGGAACCTATAGTATTGATCCAAGTGCTATATAAATCCCTAAAGTAACACACTCCTACAGCAATTCCTGTCCAGTCCCCTCTCGCCCTGAGGGAGTTCTGTTTCTATGCACATTTGAGTAAATCTCATTCTTATATTCTCTTATCCTGGTCTCTAGAATTTGTTACTTGAATTCACCAAACAAGAACCTGGAAAGAAGACATGGATGGTGAGCAGCTGGAATCTGCTGCAACACTGCAGGCATAGCCCACCATTAAGAGTTGTAGCACTTCTTGCCTGCAGAGGCCTGAAGCTTGTCTAGACTCCACCTGCCAGCAGAAGCAGGGTAATGGAGTATCATCTTCAAACTCCAATTTCATCAGTACAGTTTGGTTATCATTAATGAATGGATATCCTGAGTGAAATCCCTGGGAAGAAAGTCAGAAAAAAGTTCACCTTGCAAAGGGAAAACTCCATGAAAAACAAGGGAGTCCACAGGAGTAATGGAAGAATATTCTTGGGAAAATCTGATTCTGGTCGTGCTATGAGGCTGTGGCACATCCTGTCTAGTTGTGCTTGTGTTTTTAAGCAGGTTTTGAGGATGATTAATGGTGTGAATGAGGACTAATAAGCAGTAACATGAGCTGACTGTGTAGGGCTCCAGTGAAACTGGCTGAACAATAGATGAGGGGAGACTGGCTCTCCCATGACTCTACCCTCTGCTTAGATACTTTCAAACCAAAAATAGCTTCTTCATAGAGTGGAAAGAAAAGGAAGCAGATTTGGAGATGGTACTTAAAGTAAGGAGTTGTGAACATGAAAAAAAAAAAAATCTGTACTCCAGAGTATCACAATAGCTCACCAAAGAGTCTCTTTGGTTGCAGTTGCTTCTGACTCTTATGCTACAAACCCTGTTGTGGTACCCTCTTATCTCATTGTGGTATACCTAAGTTTTGTTTCTTCATTTCCTCAGGCTTAATTCTTCTCATGTCTCAGGCAATAGATTCCTTCTTTCAACTGAACATATTTTTATCATTTTTTAAAATAGAGCATTATCACCGTATAGTTGGCCAACATACAGGTCTACAAACCTCACTGTCAGTCTCTGAATTTGTATCTTACTCTCCAGCTATTCTAGAGGACACATAGAATGTGAAAGACTCCATCTCCTTTGCTAGACTAGAAACCCTGAAGAAAGAATAAATTAGCCATTTCCCATGTGCAATATTTAGTGCTATTTCACTGAAGAGCAGGTAGTGCAATTTCATTCTGAGTCCAGCAGGCTCAAAATTCAGGTGAAGCTGATGTTTCAGTTCTAACCCAAAGCGGGACAATGAAGCTGAGGTCCCAGTTCTAAGACCATCAGACAGGAAAAATGCTTACTTGGGAGTAGGTCAATCTTTTATTACACTCAGACCTTCAACTGACTGGATGAAACCCATGTGTGTTATGTGTATGGTATGATTCTGTATCATGTGCTAGCATACCTCCTTCCAACTCTGTGTTCATTGATATCACCTCAATACCTTGAAATGGATTGTAATGAAAACAAAAATCTTCATGTATAATGCAAAAATTGTCTACCTTTTCAAAATTTGCACTTTGAAAATCTTCAAAGTGTATTTTTTTCTTTGCTCATTAACAATGAAATTCTATACATCTATTCTCAGATTTAAATATAAAAATATGTGGAGTCATGCAATATGTAGTCACTAGTCACATTTGTCAACTTAAATATCAAATAATTAACATTAAATAAGTGATAGAACTCAATTCCTCACTCTCACTAGTCACATCTCAAGTGTTCATTTCACTACTGGCTGTCTTCTTAAATAGAACAGATACAGAAACAGATACAGAACATTTCCTTCAAGTTGGCCATCTATATTTTTTAAGTGAAGTTTTACTAGAACACAGTCACATCCCATTGAGTATAAGATATTCATGACTTTTTTCTCACCAAAGTCACAGAGTTGAATAGATGTAAGAGAGATCTTATGTCACATAAAGTCTGGAATATTTGGTATTTGACTCTTTACAGAAAACCATTTGCCAAATTTTGACCTAGAGCCTCCTTTCCAAGGAATAGATGATTAGTATGAGTTTCTGGCTTAAATATCATTTATACAGGAGTGTGTATAAACTTTGCTTTAATCATTCTTGTCTTTCTTCTCCCTCCTCTCTTTTTTTCTTATTTCAAACGTGCATTTCTTTATTGGAATGGCTACACTTGAATGAAAAACTCTTGAGGAATTTCTTAGTAACTTGATAATGAAAAGGAGAACTTAGATTTAGTTTCCTGAAAACTGTCATAAATTTTTAGGCACCATGACATTATGGTGAAAATACAGTAGTGTTTTTAATAAAAGTCAGAGAGAATATCATTATTCTGACATGTGGACTGGGATGTGGGAAGGAAGTAATCTTTCTGTTTTATGGACTTGAATAAAGAGGAAAGTCCCCTAGGAATGTAGTCCAATATATATCTTTTGCTTATTTTTTTGCAAGAGAAAGTTCTTATTTCCACTGTTGATGTATACTATAATTTTTCATTCCAGATTGATTTATTTAAAGAAAAAAAAAGCTAGCTCTAAAGACAGGATAGAAAATCATCTAGTTTTACTTTATTTCCCTCTTATCTAAAAACTTTTCAAATTCCTCCTTGGCGTGTGTGTGTGTGTGTGTGTGTGTGTGCACGTGTGCATGCATATTAACATAAGAAGGTAAAAAAATTTCTTCAACTTTTCACATATGGGACAACAATATCTACATAGAAGGCAATTTATTTTATTAAAAATGTCCCCTGATACTTTAAGTGTAATTAAGTTAAAGTTTAAATTCAACTATAACTCTGAGCTATGTAGCAACCCAAAATAAAATTTTACTGTATTTATTAGTAGTAATATCAGCTACATAAGCTTTCTCCATGTTTAGCAAAGCCAGCAATCTTTAGGTAGATAGATCAGTTCACCTAATATTTGGTCAGCCTCTTCTCTGCATCACCTTATTCATTTCATCTAGTACTTAAGAAATAACTGAGATATGATGTAATGGCTTACTATTTTTCCCATCTAATACAACTAATAATGGCTATACCTGCTTAGTCTGTATTCAAACAGCATTGTGGAGAGGAGAATCCATGCTGCAGTGATCTCAGTTCTGTTTCTTCCTAGTTGTGTAATGTCTCATGAGTTGCTTCATCTTTCTGCTTCTCAGATTCCACATCTATAAAACAGGGTAAAAAGTAGACCCATGTCATTGGATTCCTTGGGAATTAAATAAATTAAATACCTTTATAATCCTTTGAATAGTGTCCCAATAAGCTCTCACTATTGAGTAATATGTTATAAATAGCTAAGATAAGTACATTAGAACCAGTAGAGTTTGTCCTAAAATCCCAATTCTGCAAATCTCACTGCTTAATTTGCTGAACCTCGGGTTTCTTCATCCATAAAATGAGTATTAATAATATCTAGCTTTAGTAGTTATAGTATGGGTCAGTGACAAAATATATAGGATGCTGGAATATAATAAATGCTTAATGAGTGGGGGTTGAAATTAACATAATTGTGTAAATATGAAGACTCCAAATTAGCAGACTCATTTGGTCAGGTCTGGCCAGCCAACATACATACAATTTTAAACTCATTTCCTCTGTTCTCCTCTGAGGCCAGCCTTGTTAAAACTGTCGAAAAAATGTTTCACTAGTAAACTGCGTGCTTGCCTTTCTTCGCCAATACATGACTTCCACCCTTGTGGAGCTAAGTGGAGAAACACAGTTTCCCAGACTGTGAGAACTGCACATGGGCTGAACTCATACAGGCCAAGCTCCTTGTTCACAGATGAGGTTGATGAAGCTCTAAAAGGTTAAACTATCCCCCCAGAGTTGTACAGCTATTTTGCCAATTTTTCGCAGGAAGCTGGACTGACCCCAACCCATGCTGCTCCTTCATCATATTGCTTTCGAGTGCTTGTTTGTATTGCTTCAGTCTCTCCCTAGCTGTTCTTGTATGCATGTCTTTCCTCCAAGTTCTGTGCTTCTTGGAAGGAGGAGTCTTTGGGTCTTGTTTTTGAGTCTCTTCTAAGCAAACTTATTAGTGCTGAGATCTTACTGTGAATGTTCATTTAATCAGTGAAATCATTCTACTGAGTGGAGACTCAAAATTCTAGTATGAAGGGACCAGATTATCTAATGAAATTTATACAATCACTCCCATTCAGAACAATCTGCTTATATCTAGATATTTTATACATTCAAATACAATAAACACACATATATCTACACACATTTCTTAGAATTGGCTCCGTTTCATTGTTTATGCTCTTATCCTGTTATCTGTTCTTGGAATGATATATTACAGTGACCTGATGGAGAAAGGAGAAAGGACTTTATAAATAATGCACCTTATATACCTAAAATGATGATATGCTCTTGTAGGCTCCCTTACTTCCCCCTCTCTAATAGCCATGATCATAAGTCAAGTACATGTCACACTGCAATTTTGACATAGCTAATTTTGTTCAACATAACAATAAATAAATGTTAAATTTTAAAATTACTAAGTGATGCATGAGGTAGCTTTCCTTAATTATATGCTGATTCTAATCCTAAGCATGGTTATCATACCTTGGGATAACATATATGTTGAGGCTCAGGCAACCTAGGTCAGAAGTTAGGGACAAGGGATGCCAGGACTAAGGTCAAGGTAATGAAATGAGCTAATGCTAGGAATGTCTGTTCACATATTATAACAAAATTGGTTGTTTAGAAAACCTGATGCTATATTCATCCATGTTAATCTTATCAAAACAATAAAAAGTTTTACTTTTATTTGTTGTTTGAAATAATATTTTCCTGAATTTTAATGGGTTAGCAAAGAAGATTGAAAACAAATACTTCAACCTCTTGTAGTTTGTTACCTGTAGTCTTGATGACATGCACATATAGTTGCTTAAATCTTAAAAATCAAAATAAAATTGTCAGTTAAATGTATCTTCATTTTATATGATTTTTATACACCATATGTTCTTGATATGCATATTTACATTATCTGAAAATAAAAATGAACAAATGTATATTTATTTTCCCTCTGATTTTATTAACAATTAGTTTTAAGTTATTAGTTCAAAAATTCTAAAAGTACTAGGGCTGGGGTTATAGCTCGGTTGGTAGAGTGTTTGACTTACGTGCACAAGGCCCTGGGTTCAATCCCCAGTACCATAAACACACACACACACACAAAAAAAAAAAATTCAAAAGTATAGATTCTCTGAATTGTTTGTCTTACTAGATTTACTATATTTACTTTCTTTTTTCTTAATACCAGATGCATTTTAGAATAATATCCTCTAGATTTTAAATGTGCTTTATAACATCCAATTTCTATATTAAAGTATAGACTAATTTAGATTATGTAAAGTGTTAGATATATTTTAATTCATCAAGATTACAAATGAGGATTAAAATCATGCCATAAGTATCACTAATATAATTAAGCAAATGTTATTAATTTAAAAGAAAACAAAACCACCTCTAGTTAGTTTAATAGAGAAAAAAAATTATTGGAAAGCTATCTGGCACCTTCCAAAACCAGCAGAACTAGACTGTAAATAAAAAAAAAATAGTAGGGTGTAAAGGAGTCCAGGCAGCTAGAACAGCACCAGCTACATCACACACTGGTTAGAAAGTTACCCCTCATACTGGGACCACTGGATGTGCCCGTTGAGCTGTTGGAATTCAATACAGCTGCCACTATGGTCACTGAGCTTGTGCTATTTTTGTTGCCATCACAATGTTCCAAAGGATTTGTAAACTGCCAAACAGTGCAGGAACAAAGTCAAGGCATGGGAATCTGTCCAGCAAAGCTGAAGTCCAAGCTCGAACTTAGTCACATGCCTGTGTGTGAGCTTCCAAGTGCTGGTGAGAACACATATCTGACCCTTTCAGTTTGGATGGAGACACTTCAGGACTCATAAGTATTAGACTGCCCATAGGAAGACCATTTAAATGGCAACCAGTCAAAAAGAAAGCAACATCCATCTCACTGTTTTACTGCTTTTGATTTTGATTCCTTCCTCTGTTGTGAATTTAATTGTTAAAGCCAAACAAAATCCTCCAATAATTATATTTTTATCACCTGCTCTCTATATTCCCTCTTGAATTTCTTAGGCATTGCTGATGTTCTGTACTATCAATAATTTTGTTTTTAATAATTATTCTTGCAAAACATCTCAAGGTTTCATTTCAGTTTCTTATTCTACTCTGAATCATTATCAATAATGAAGAGCTGAATTGCATCAAGATAATGACTTCTCATAAAAGGTGAGCATAACTACTGGATTTAGCTAGAATTCTGAGGTTATGCTGATAATCAGATTAATTATAATCAGTTAGTAACAATCCTGTGTTTTATTAGGTGTTAGTTATGGTAGCTAACATAGTTATGTTAGTTTGTTGCTAGAATATTCTGACTAAAAATGTATTAGTAGTGCACAAAAAGTGGAAAATTGGCATCTATTCTCAAATCTCTATTATTCTCTCTATGGCACTAGTACTAGCACAGGAGCTAATATAACACATGATTTTTAGTTTCCTTGATTGGTTTTTTAGATAACTATCTCAGTGCCTAAATGCATCTGAGCAGCTGTTAATACAGGCATGCAAGACATACAGATTCACACAAACACACACAAATATAAAACTTCTTTTTTTGTTACTCATCTGTTGCTTATAATCAGAGTTATGCGCAGGGAAACCATAAGCAGCAATAGAATTAACTTGACTTTCATAAAGTGAAGAAATGTGAACTTTAGCCTATAAAATGAATTTTTGTGCCTTGTACGTGGCATAAAAATCAAGGTCATTACATTTAATATACAAACATCCTAAGTTGTTTCTTAATAGATAAAAACATTGTGAATTATTGAAATAGAAGTTATTCAGAGGATATCATCAAGTTTTTGCTACATTATCAAATGCAGTAATATAGTATTAATGAATACAGTTATGTTGTGCAACATGAAGAAGAAAACTTGTCAAGATTAATATAATCCAAATAAACTTTTGCCTTTCTTTGCTTACCACGACACCCATTACTAGAAAAGCATATCTATTAAATAAATAAAAGAAATTGGATTTATGAAACTCTAGCAATTGGCAGTAAAGGAAAGAATTAAAAATAAGGTGTGTATGTAAATAATATTGGAAAGAAAAGGGAGCAAAGACAAAGGTAGTGTAAGCAAACTGTCACTTTGAATTCATTGATGAGTCTGATCTGATATAGGCTAATTTTAATAATCTGATATCATGATAAAAATAAATCACTTATAACTATCCAATTTGTCCTAAGAATAACTGTCAATAAAAATGTTCAAGTGTTGTTCTCTCTAGGGACAAAAAATTTTGGTTGGTGTTTTATATACAAATAGAAGAAGAGAGTAGACATAGATGAAAGTGATTTTTTTTAAATTTCAGAACATTAATTAAGATTTTATTTAATTCGTTTATTTGTACATATTTACATAAATGAGTAGACATTACATAAATGAGCATACATTAAATAAAGAAATCATCATAAAAAATACATAAAGGTATGATGCAGGGATAATGAAGCACATCAATGTTTTTTGATTTGGAATAGAAGAAAAATGAAAACAGAATAAGGGAGTACAATAGCAAGAGAATTTAGATCATTAAATGATTTAACTTAGATAAGCAAATAGTGAACTCAAACCATCATAAAAAATGATAGCTTAGATGTGATTTTTATTGACCATATATCAATCAGAATTATGATTGGACCATAAAAGAGAAAATTTCAAAGGAATAGTGATTTAACTATAGAAATTTAATTTTCTCTAACACAAAAGAAACCTGAGGTACCCAGGCTGGTACTACTATGGAGCTGTTTTCCTTTCTTACTGCTATCACTCTGAGAAGTTGACTACAGTCTCAAATTATGGCGGCTGGCCTATCTTTATAAGAATGTTTTTATTTTAAGTAGCTTGAAATGTAGAGATAGTATTTCCCTCCTGGGCAAAGGGTGTGCAAGTTTCAGATTCTATAAGCACAGGTGTTCTCTGATTCTTTTCTCATGTCCCTGTGGGAACTGGGGCTTAGAAAACTGGGACAAGAAAATGCTGGTATTCTGACTACTGCTACTGTGAGAAAAAAGTTCTTTATCTCTGATCTTTTTTTTTTTTTTTTTTTTTTTTTTTTTTATTTTATTTTATTTTTTTTTATTGGTCGTTCATAACACTACATGGTTCTTAATACATCATATTACACGGTTTGATTCAAGTGGATTATGAACTCCCGCTTTTACCCCATATACAGATTCTCTGATCTTGAATCACATATCATCTGCTAGCTTCCAAGGGACTGTTAGTAGAATAGCATGTTTGCTTGCAAGAAGTGTAAAACTCAGAAACTTTGCAGTCCTTGACAGTCCCATACATCATTTCTATTAACATCCTCTTGTCCAGAATTGAGGTATGTCAGCACACCTAGATCCCCCAGGGAGGCTTTGAAATATTATCTTTTAACTTAGCACTAAAATTGGCAAATTGTTACTGGGAGGAAGGATAAATAGATTCTAGGAGAGGATGCAAAAACTCATTGCCCGTGGCCTAAGAACATTATTTACAGTTTACAGTTAAGAACATTTCAAAAATAATACCCACAAACAAACAAGCAAAATAGATCACAGATTAAATAATCTATAAGAAATTGTTTATAAGAGGCATCTCCGGTCAATGAAGGTGCATTAATTTGCTAGGGTACTATAGCAAAGTACCAAATGACAGTCCTGAGGGCTTGACTTCTTAATGAGGCTTAGCATTTAATTTTCTCCCAGAACTGTGAGGGAAGATTCTGTTCCATTCCTTTCTCCTTGGCTTGTCAAAAGTGTCTTCTTCCTGAATCTCTTCACATGGTGTTCTCCCTGTGTGCTTGCCTTTGTGTCCAAATTTCCCCTTTATATAGGGACATTCATCATATGAGATTAAAACCCACCTCAATGACTTTGTTTTGCCTAACAAATAACATCTGTATATCTACAGTCAATCTATTTCCAAATGAGGTCATATTCTGTGGTAGTAGGGGTAAGGATTCAAACATACAGAGTTTTAGGGGACACAATTCAAGCCATAAAAGAAAGTATGGAGTAATGTTTTTTTCTTTCAATTATTATAATGCTTTTAGGTTAATTTGGTTATTTTTAAAAAATATAATTTTTAAACAAAAGTTTTGAATTTTTGTCTATTCATGCTTATATAATCGTGTTAACAACCTCAAACTATGCTTTTTAGTCTTCAGTTAAAAATTTTTTGTAGCTGGTCACAACAGGTTGTTAAAACCTCTCTTCACTTTTATAAGTTTTTTAATTTATTTTTTTCTTATTTGCTTAAATCCTCAGGGTTCCATGTGTTCATAAAATTTTGCACATACATTCAGTCCTCAGATTTGGATCCTTCAACAGGAGTGTCTTCGAGGCTGGGATTTTTTAGCCATTCATTACAGTTCTTACTTCAGTGCTGAATTGGTGGGAAATCATATCCACTACACTTCACTTCCAGTGCAACAGAGACACTGAGTGGGAGTTTGTGAGTGATGACTTTTCCAGTAGAATGTGAAGGTAATTGTAGCGGTTTGACATGCAAGAACGGAGTGACTGCTTCAGGCATGAGGACATAGGGAACAGACCAAGATAAAAGGAAGACTTGGAGACAAAGGCCACATTCTCACTCAGTTCTTTCCAAATACTTTACACTGGAGGAGAACATGTTAATGAATAACCACTATTGAATGGCTGCCATGAAAGCAAACAGAGAGCTATTCTGCTATTAGTTACATTTTCATTCAAAGGTTACTCATTCTTTCCTGAAAAGTCAAATATTCCATATCCCCCCAAAGTACAGCACAGAGGGGAATGCTTAGGTAACCAAGTCAGAGAAGAGGAAGGAAACAGGAATAAAAAGAAATGGCGACCGCAGACCAAACAGTCTAACCAAGAAAGAGAAAAAAGTGAAGACAGGAAAGTGCACATATGATTCGGAGAAATGTGTGGTTCATTTAAGTCCCAGAACAGAACTGGAGCACTAATGTGTTACTCAAGGTCATGGAACTAGGGACAATTATATTCTTAGAAGTATAACTCCCACATAACAATATCTTTTGTTTGTTCTAATCTGGAAGTTCTGGTTGCCATAAAAGTTAGCACTTTATACAAATGATATTATTCCTTAACATCAATAATATGATAAAGATTGGAATCTTAAACATCTAAGATTTTCAGTTTCATTGTAACAACTTAATACTGACTGTAATTATTGTTCCATCCTGATTTGTCTTTTATTTAGGAACAGATTCTAATTCTTTATTTTCTCAATAACACATCTCTCATAATTCCAAATTATTTTTTTACTCCCCAACCAATATTTAGATTTTTTTCTTGGCTTCTTCCAACATCTAATTACAAAAGTCCGGTGAGGAATCACTTAGAAAAATTATAGGAGTCTAAATGATATGACATTTCAGTTATTAACATGTTATAAATAAATTCAATTACCAGTGACATTCATTTAATTAATATTTTTAATTATTTTGTCATCTATTGATTTTCTTATAATGAATGATCTATTATCAGTTTTGCAAAGACTCCTTTCAAATTAAAGAAAAAAGAGGTAAAATGTCTTATAGAACTTCCAGCTTCATGGATTCATATATAGAACTACATAAGACAATTTATATTTAAAATATTGAACAAATGGGATGCTATACGTAAGTAAAGCTTTCCATTCTATTGGCTTCCAAGAAACGACTCACATTGAGTATGAATGTCTAATCTACATGTCAATTTGAAGACTCAGTTTAATGTTGGGAACTCAAGCCAGGATTATCATGTTCCAAACTGTAAAAATACAAGTTCATCTGAGAAAATAAAACATTTAAAATCAAACCTCATGAATAATAATTGTAGTCCCAAATGAGATGTTTTAATCTTGAAAAAAGGAGAACAAAAAAAAAAAAACACATTTAAAGACTATTAAAGATATCTAAGTGTTCTCTTGTGATGGAAGCTGTTAGGTAGCACATAATTTTCACACTGGCTAAAGTCCAGACACCTGGACATAGATTCCTTAACTTAAACTGTCTTCCAGGAAAGGCCCCCAGGTCTTTCACTAATGATTCTTGTGGTGTGGAACTGGGTGAACTGGCTTTTCAAGAATAGATGTGAGCAGAAGAAGCCAGGGTGGCCACTCAGTGATGTCTCAAGTTCAACATTCCTCATGCAGAAACAACTCTCTCAAAAGAAACATAGGACATTTGAAGAGGCATGCCGTCCATCAAGAAGCAACTCCTCCCCTCTCCCTTCCTATAAATTTCCCCATTACCAGCTCATTAGAGAGATATTTGAGCTTAAGTTCCTGGACCACCTGCCATTTGGTAGAACAAGAAAGATATTTTTCAGGCAAAAACCTGGTGCCATAGCTTAGACTTCTGTGCATGTCAGGCTGCAAGACCTTGCTGAATAATAATTTCTGTATTTCTCTCCTCAATTTCCCCAATTCTCTCCTCAATTTCTCCTTTGATTAAACAAAGACATATGTAGCATATCTGACATTCAGAGCAGAAATCCTTCACATTTTTATAATAAAAGTCTACTCAGTAATAGTCTTGTGAAACAAAATCCTCATTTTAAGTCATCCTCTAAAATAAAATAACAAGGGAGAAAATCTCAACTTTGAAGATATTTTTCAAATCCAATACATTTATTGAATTATTAACCTCCTCATATATAATTTTTTTTTCATTTTATTATCTGAAGTATGTACTTTACCTTCACACCCCTGGCCACCTGTGCATTATCCCTTCCTGTTCACACTATTCCATGTTAAATGTTTTAAAATACAGTTAAAAACTCCAATGTGGTTACATAATAATGGCAGAAATAAAGTAACTTGTAGAGTTTCTGTATTTTTACAATCACTGTAATAATCTACTGTTTCACTACAAAATAAGAAATAATCTGCGTGACAGAGAGAAGGATCTTTAACCAGAATGAATTTAAATGGTTTTGAGCCATTAGAAACTTTGTCTAGAGAGAAATACATATCTCTGAGGCTGCATATAAATTTATGTGTGTGCAAACACATAGGAAGGAGGGGAAAAGGTTGAAAAACACCCAGGAAAAATCTAAAAAGTACTTTTTAACTAAACAATATGTATTTGTCTGATAGAATGCATCTACATTTATAAGAGACCATTACATTCCCTTGGATTTTTTTTTAATATCTATTCAATATTTGTATTAGTTTAGTTGTAAAAAATAGATCAGAGGATGCTAATCCATGAGAAATGTGTCTCCTCCCCCCATTTTTCCCTTCTTTTAAAACCAAGAGATCCGTATAATTTAACCATGCTTGCTTTGGGTAACAACCAGCATGGGGTTGAAATGCATTGAGTTGGCTTTCTAAGGAAGTACAATACTTCACGTTTTTAATGCATCACTGAACAAAGGTCAAGTAGGGTAGTTCCAGCATAATATAGCACATCGAACTACCCACACTGAAGTAACTCAATATACCCTGTGTATTTCTCCCACACTAACAAGTGGGTCATAAATCTCTTGACCAACTTAAGCCCAGCTGTAAATTTATGGTATTATGCTTCCCAACAAGTCCCTGCTCAGTTTTCACGATTGTCCCTACATATGATCATTTGGAAAATCAAAACAAGACTTAAAGATATTTTTTTGATTGCCAGATTAATCTAAAGTGATCATTATTCCCCACTGAGAATTTTTGAAAGCTACATGAACTCCATAAAAAATAATATGTATCCAACAGAAGAATTATAATGACCCATCTGATTTATTTCTAATTTTCTTTGTAGGTGTTTAACTAAAATTAGCAGCTGGGAGCACAAACTTTAGGAGAAATAATTAACATCAGGCAGTAGTTTAAATAATCCCTGAAGTACAAATTTAAAATTTGCACAAGGGCAATTAAGAATATTAGAAATGATGTACCTGAGAAAGTAGACATTTCACTTAATATGGGTGATGAATAACCCAAGTGCCCAAAGTAATATATTTTCCTTGCTCTTTAGTGCTTGTTTTTGGAAGTTCTGATACAGATTCCATGTTATGTAACATAAAGGAACAGTGACATTGTATTTCAACCACAAGTGAGAGAAATGAGTGAGTCTATGGAGTATTTGAATAAATCTTTCATTGTGTGATTATATGATCATGTTTCCATGAAACAAAAGGAAGTTTTAAGTTTTAAAGAATTTAATTCCATCTTCCTTAAGTAAGAAATCTAAGAATTTACCACATGTACATATATCTCTGTTCTAAAAATACATCTATTAGATATTTATGTAATAAATGTTTGACCCTTCTGAAGGTTTTAGTTATATGAAATGAGTAAAATGAGGCTCCTGGTTTTGAAGAGCACCTAGTCCAGTAGACAAAATATGTAGTGTACCAGAAACTTCTTTGTATCATTTCTTAGCAAACACAATTTGAAAGTACACAACTCAGAGACCTTGAAAACACATATTCTTAACCAAAAAGATACGTCTTGAATTGTTTTGACATTTGTTCTTCTTAAGGATTCATGGTAGAGACTGACCTGTGCCACTGCAAATAATGAAAATGATGTTATCTACTGAAGAGAAGAGTCCACTTTCAGAACAGGTGGCCCATCTTCTACAGCTGTCTAGGCTGGGACCTGGCAATCAAAGGTGAATGAGTGGAGCACGCTGCTTTAGTTTGCTTTCTTAAGATAAAGTTACAAACTCATTCTTAAGAGATTAGAACTGGATGCATTACTTCTTTCATTTAGAATATGTAGGAAGACAGATATAATTATAATTCTTGAAAGCAAATTTGTATTTTCAAAATTACTTATCAATTCCATTTCCTTTTTCTGTGTGTCACTATAGTAAATATCTTCATTAGAGAAGATTTTTATAATTTACTATAGTTCTTTAGTATATAAATATTTCATATAGCATGCATGATACTATGTTATTTTCTGAAACAAGATGGTTTACTTCTGGGACTATTTTTTTAGGTCATGTTTTTTATTTTTAATAATTTTTTGAGACAGAATAATAAGCATTAATGTAAATATATGTAGGAATAAACTCTAAACATTTTTTATATTAAAGCATCTTTCAATAGACTGTTCATAAATATTGATTTATGTAATTTTTTATTAATTTTTTTATTTATATATACCAGCGGAATGCATTACAGCTCATTTTACACAGAGCACAAATTTTTCATATCTCTGGTTGTACACAAAGTATATTCACACCAATTCATGTCTTCATGCATGTATTTTGGATAATGATGTATGTCCATCACATTCCACCATCATTTCTGACCCCACGCCCCCTCCCTTACCCTCCCACCCTTCTGCTGTGTCTAGAGTTCATCTATTCTTCCCATGCTCCCCATCCCTACCCTACTATGAATCAGCCTCCTTATATCAGAGAAAATATTCACCATTTGGTTTTGGAGGATTGGCTAATTTAGCATTATCCTCTCCAATGCCATCCATTTATCTGCAAATGCCATGATTTTATTCACTTTTATTGCTGAGTAATAGTCCATTGTATAAATATGCCACACTTTTTTTTAAATCCATTCATCTACTGTAGGGCATTTAAGTTGGTTCCACAGTTTAGCTATTGTGAATTCTGCTACTGTAAACATTGATGTGGCTGTGTCTCTATAGTATGGTGTTTTAATCCTTTGGTTATAGACCGAGGAGAGGGATAGCTGGGTTAAATGGTGGTTCCGTTCCCAATTTTACAAGATTCTCCATACTGCTTTCCATATTGGCTGTATCAATTTACAGTCCCACCAGCAGTGTATGAGTGTACCTTTTGACAAACCCTTAGCCATGTTAATGAAAAGGAGAGAGAAAACTCAAATTAGTAACACATAGGATGAAAAAGGAAATATCATGACAAACACTAAAGAAATACAGAAGATAATTAGAAATTATTTTGAAAACTTGTACTTCAATAAAACAGAAAATATCAAAGGCATTGACAAATTTCTAGAGTCATATGATTTGCCCAAATTGAATCAGCACGATATACACAATTTAAATAGATCAATTTCAAGCAATGAAATAGCAGACACCATCAGAATCTACTAACCAAGAAAAGCCCAGGACTGGATGGATACACAGCAGAATTCTACAGGACCTTTAAAGAAGAACTAATACCAATACTCTTCAATTTATTTCATGAAATAGAAAAAGAGGCAGCAGTTCCATACTCATTCTATGAGTCCAATATCACCCTGATTCCAAAACGAGGCAAAGTCACATCAAAAAAAGAAGACTTTAGACCAATATGTCTAATGAACATAGATGCAAAAATTCTGAATAAAATTCTGGCAAATCAAATACAAAAACATATCAAAAAGATAGTGCACTACAATCAACAATATTTTCTTATAATATTTTAAGGCACCTTTATTTGGATAATTCTTTATAAAGGATATCTACTATCCAACAACTGCACATGAATAGGGCTTGGTTTTTGAAAAAAAATTCATAATATTTTAGAAGAGAAATAAGGCAAAGTTTCAACTTATTGATATAACTAATTCTAAAGAACAAAGTTGTAGTGGTTTTTGAAACCACGAAATGACCTATTGTTCTGTAGTGGGGTTATTGTTTAAATTAACCAAAAATATATATTTTTTTAAATCAGGATATTTTAAAGGATGTTTTAAATATAAACTTACTGACATCTAAAAGCATTCAGGATATTTTAAGGGAAAATTTCATGTTATTACATTGATAGATTTCATGAGAAGTCTACAACATAAAAATAAGATGCAAAATGATACAAGGTGTGTTGTGTTTAATAATGTCCAAGATAGCATTTTCTTAATTAAAATACAAGTGATCATTGTTTTAATAACTCTTTTAATTTATCATATGACTTTCAAATTCTTCAAATAATTAAAATTAGTTATTATACAAGCATTGTGTATGTTATTTACAATAAAAATAAATAAATTTTCACATTGCATTTATAATTCATTAGGCACTATTATCAATCTATTATTGTATAAAAACTCAGGCTTTACAACAAAACTATTAGATAGAATCTATTATCATTCCCATTGTATAGATACAAACAATGATGTTCAGATAGACTAAGTTAATTGTCCATTAAAGGTCACAATGCTAATCAGCACTAAAGCTGGGTTCTGAGCCCAGTTATCATTGTTCCATATTTGACACTTTTAAAGAATAGTAATCCTATTAATGAAAGTAGTTATTAAAAATAATAATATCATTAAAATTTATTTCTTTATTTTTTAAAATATCTATGTGCTTTTAAAATGATTTTTAAAATTTACATATAGTAAACAACATTCATTGATGTATAATTCTATGAATTTTAACATAGGTTTGGATAGCCATCCCAAAAATAGGACCTAAGACACTTCAATTGCCCCCCAATTCCGCTGTGTTACCCCTAAGTAGTTACTCACTGTGGCATTTCTAATCTGTAGCTACTCCTGACCTTTCTTTTCCTAGACAGTGTGTTCTTTGAGAAGATGTCCTATAAATGACACCATACATTATGTGGTATTTTGAGATTGGCATCTTTTACTAGCATATTAAATTTGAGATTAATTCTTGTTGTTTCATGTAATAAAAGTTGATTAATTTTTGTTGTTAATATTGCTTCATGGTATGGATGTGCACCAGTTTATGGGTTGTGTTATGGTTGGATTTGAGATGTTCCCCAGAAGCTTATGTGTAAGAAAGTGCAAGAAGGTTTGGAGGAGAAATGATTCAGCTGTGAGAGCCTGAACTCAATCAGTGAATTAATCACTTGATAGGATTAATTGACTATTAATTGAATGCAGGTGGTGTGTGGCTGAAAGAGGTTGAGAATTAAAGCTTTGGGTATGTATTTCAGTCTGACAGGTGAAGATCTCTCTCTCTCTCTCTCTCTCTCTCTCTCTCTCTCTCTCTCTCTCTCTCTCTCTCTCTCTCTCTCCTTCCCTCCCTCCCTCCCTCCCTGCCTCTCTCTCTCCTGTCTGTTCATCATGTGAGCTGCATCCTTCCATCACACTCTTCAGCCTCACCTCAAGCCCTCAGGAATGCAGCCAGCTCTGTATGGACTGAGACTTCTGAAACTGTGAGCCCCCAAATAACATTTTTCTCCTCTATAATTGTTTTGGATGGGTATTTTAGTCACAGTGGTGAAAAATCTGACTAAAACAGGTTGTTTTCTCTTTGGGCCAATTATAACACTGCTGTTTTTTTGCAGGTTTCTTTGTGAGTCAATCTTGCCATTTTTCTAGGGCAGGCTTTCTCAACCTCAATATTATTGACCCTTCATGATGGATAATTATCTGGAAAGTTCTCCTGGGCATTGTAGGATGTTTCAGAGTATCCATGGTGTCTATCAACTCTACGCCAATAGCACCTTCGATTAAAAATTTCTCTAGACTTTGTTTATATCTACATTACACATATCAATCTATTGATGACTATAGATAGCCATCAGTCTTAAAGGTAATATGAGTGTTTTACTTTACTTTACTTTAGAATCAGCTTTACTTTTACTTTAGAATCAGCTTGATTTTATCTATGAAACATCTGCTAAGATTTTGATTAGGATGTTATAAAATCTATAGAACAATTTATAAAGAATTGGAAAGTCTTCCAATCCATAAGCACAGTTTTCCTTCTCCATTTATTCAGGTTTGCTTTGATTTCTTTGATTTGTGTTTTACCATTTTGAGCATAGAGATCTTGCACACATGGTTAATGTTGTATTTTTGGAGTTGTTGTAAAGGACACATTCTTTACATTTCAGTTTTATTACTAGTATAGTTAAATATGATTTTTAAAATATTAGTTTTATATTCTATAACCTTGCTAAATTTATTGATCTCAGGGATTTGTTTTAGTATTTTTTTTTTGTACTTTTCATGTAAACAATCAGGGACAAATGAACAGGAAAAAATTATGTCCTCTTTTCACATTGTACAATGTTTTTTGTTATTGCCTTCTCCCATTTTCTGGGGCCACTTGTGCGATGGTGAATAGGAATATAAAGAAGGCACTCTCTTGCCTTACTCTTGATTGTAGTTGAAAAACATCTGACTTTTCACCAGTAAGTAGGGTGAAAAGTTTTTTTTTGTTGTTTTTTTTTTTTTGTAGATATTCTTTTTTAGATTGAGAAAGTTTTCTCCTGTATCTAATTTTGGGGGACAGTGTTTAAAATCATAAATGTTAAATTTTGTTAATTTCTATTAAGATAACTTGATCTTATTTAGCCTATTTTTAGTATGATTTGAATACACTGACTTATTTTTGAATGTTCAAGTCATTTTGTGTCCTGGGACAAATTTCACATGATCACAACACATCATTCTTTTTGTATCTTGCTGGATTCATTTGGCTAATAATTTGTTGAAGATTTTTATATTCATAAATGGCATTGGACTCTGCTATATTCTTTTCCTTCTCCCTTGCCGCCTCCTTTTTTTGTTGTGGTTTTTTTTACTGCCTTTGTCTAGTTTTACTCTCATGATAATGTTCATCTCAGAAAAAAGATTCAGAAATATCTTTATTGATTCTATTTTCTGGAAGACATTTTTAAG
Organism: Urocitellus parryii; assembly: GCF_045843805.1. Lineage (NCBI taxonomy): Eukaryota > Metazoa > Chordata > Mammalia > Rodentia > Sciuridae > Urocitellus > Urocitellus parryii. The sequence continues at coordinate 62,278,718 of NC_135533.1, forward strand.
ATTTAGTGTTTTCCATATTTACCTATTTATTTCATTTTTTGTAGTGCTGGGGATTGAATCAGGCCCTCGACAAAGCCAGGCAAGTGCTCTACTCTTGGGCTATATCTCCAACCCATTGGGGATTTTCATTTATTTTTAAATTATTGGTAGAATTTACTAATAAAATCATCTGAGTCTGGAATTTTAATTTTTAGATGGCTAGACATTAAATCAATTTGTTTGGGGATCAGTGAATTCTTGAAATAGTTTTTTTTTTAATAATTTGTGTCTTGCCAGTAATTGATCCAGTTCCCTAATTTGTTGAATGCATGCTGTATTTATTTGTTTATTTAATTATTAGTCAGCTTGGTGTTTATTAATAAAAAGGATACTTGAAAACACAGGGTGGTCTCTGAGCAAAACAATAAACAAGCATACTCATGCATAACAGAGAAGAAACAGAAAATCCCCAACTCCCATCAGAATAAATCATTCTCAGGAAGTGTTTTAAGCCTGATTAAGTTCCTATTTAGCAGATCAATTTATGGTGACAGTGACATCCTTTGGCCACTTGAAAAACAAAACATGTGAACTGCAATATTTTAGCTCAAGTCCACAGAGTGGTTCATAGTATTCCCTCCATATCCACTTAATTTCCATGATGTCTATAGTGATATTCTGCCCTTAGTTCCAGAGGATGATGTTTTAGGTCATATCTCTCTGTCTCTATGTCTCTGTCTCTGTCTCTGTCTCTCTTTTCATCCTCATTTTGACTCTCCAATCAAATCTACCCTTATTATTAATATTTTCAATCAAGCAATTTTTGGCTCCACATAAGTTTTTCTATCCTTTTCTGTTTTCAGTTTCTTTTATATACATATTTTTATTATTTTCTTCTTTCTACATTACCTTCTGCTATCTCTAGTTTTTCTTAACATGAAAAGTTGGATGATTGATTAGATTTCTTTCTTTTCAACACCTGCATTTATGCAATAAGTTTTCTTTTATACATTGCTTTATCAATATTCCTAAATTTTTGATATGCTGCATTTTAATTTTTATTCAGTTCAAATATTTTAAAATTTCCCTTGAGACTTAGTCTTTGTTCTAGGAATTAATTTAGAAATATATTGTTTAGTATCAAAATATTTAGGTTTATAAAAAATACAGTTCTGATTCCCATAATTTTGATTTTTTATTTCATATTGTAAGAAATGTAATTTCAATAATTTAATGTTAATTAAGTTTGTTTTCTGATCCATAAAATGGTCTTTCTTAGTAATTGTTCCTTGTGCACTAGGAAGCATTCTATTGATATTGGGTGGAGTATTCTCTAAATGATAATTAAATTGATTAGTGTGCTCTTTATATCTTCTACATCCATAATGACTTTCTGTCTGTTTCTTTCTCTGTTTATACAATCAGTCATTGCTTCACATTCTTAGATGGAGGCACATTTAATGTTACTAGAGACTCTGACAAATGAACTCTTTTATCATGTAATATCCATCTTGATTTCTGCTAGTTTTCTTTTTTTTTGTCCTAAAGGCTCCTTGTCAAACATTAATATAGCCACTTCAGCATCTTTTTACTAGAGTTTTTATGATTCAGCTTTTCCCATACTTTTCTTTAACCTGTTTTACTTTATATCAAGTTTTTATTTTTGTAGCAGCATATATATTTTTAAAAATTCAGCATGAAATGTTCTTTTAATAAAGTATGTTTCAACTACTTAGGTTCAATGTAATCCTTGATATGCTTGAAGGTAGCTTCACCTTTTTTTTTTTTTTCTGAGTTATAATTGGTAAACCCTGCACAGAATTCATAGACCTAATTAGATGAGTTTGGATATGTGTATTTTGTTACCAATTTTCTCTTTGTAAAATCTGTAGCTTTTTCTTGTTTTGCTTTTCCTGTCTTCTTTTAAACATTTTTTTGATATTTCATTTAAAATAACTATTGGATTTTTCACTTTATATCTTTCATAATTTTTGTGCATTGCTCTAGCGTATAGTGCTACACATAATTTTGCATTTTCTTAGAGTTCATGTTTTATTTCAAGTAAACTATACCTGTATAATCAACATCTGTCCCCTTCCCATCCTCCGATCATGCTGCAATTGTTAGATGTACCACCTCATTATAATATTCTAAGTTCAGAAATGTAGTGCAGTAGGCCTTCTGAGAATGCTTTTTTACTTTAACAAACACATTTCAACTTTATTGCTTTTGATAATATCTAGACATTGTTTTAAGGATGAGAAGAAAATCTAATGAAGAGACTAAGTTAACATGCTGACAATTACAGAGAAGAAAGATCATGGAAACATTTTCCAGAGAATGAGGAAAGCTTTCACGGATGGTCTTCAGCAGATCTCCTTTTACAACTTTATTGGCCAGAATTAGGAAAAGAAATCATCAAGCCTACACTCTTTGGAATTATTACATCTTACAAAACGTCCAGTTCCATATTGTTTTAAGTAAAATTTTAAAGATTTTTTGTTTAAATTATACTTCAGGTTCTTCACAAATACTTAGTGAAATATTAGCTTGGCATTGACCAATGTATTTATTTATATTACCAGGAAAAAAAAGTAGGATTTGGTATAAGACTACTGTAAGGAATTAAAATAAGGATTCAGACAGAGTCTTCTTTGAAGCAATAAACATACATAGAGAAAATAATTTATTTGCCTTCTTCTGGCAGAAACACTTGATGTATATAAGCAAAAGATTCTTTTGTAGTAATCATATCAAAGTATTAAACAGTATTTCTTTGATATCTACTGCTAATATGGTAACTAAAGCCTCTATTGAAATATTCTGTGATTTGTTTCTAAGCATTTTCAAAGGTTATTCTATTTTAGCATGAGAGTTCTGTCAGCCTAATGCAGGGCGGTATGGCCTATTACCTATATCCTGCCCACCACCTATTTATTCATGGGCCAATTCTCTATAGATGCTTCTCACTACATTGGTAGTTGAATAGCTGCAATAGAATTCACCAATTCCACAAAATCTATGACAAGTGTTGTCTGGCCCTTTAGAGAAGTTTGCTGACTCTTGACCTAGAATTTTCAGTAGCCATTCTCTTATGTCATACCTTGTGTTTATTATTGATGCATTGCCTCTTCATAGACGCCACTCCTTTAGCTGATACTTGGCTTACATTTTCCTAATTCAGATATTGATGTCACCCATAGCTCTTGAAGTCACTAAAATAGGAGCCTAGGAGCCTTTGGACTTCCACCTTTACAACCACTGCTGCCAGATGCCAGATATCACTGGTTGCTGTCTGCAAAGATTAAGTGTGGTCTCCTGAAATCATTGATATGACAGAGCTGAGCTGTGTTCTTACATGCTCTAAATGTGCATGGCTTTGCTAAATTCCTTTAAGAAGCAGAAACAGTTTAAATCTCTCAATTTTGTGTTAGATTTTGTTACATGAGACAATTTTCTTTTAAATTACTTTTTTTATGGGATGGGGATATAGCTCATTGGTAGAGCACTTAGCTATCATGTATGAGGCCCTGAATTTGATTTCCAGCACTTAGAAACAACAATTACCACTTTTGTTGCAAAGCATCCTCAGAATAATAATGGAACAATGCATCTTCTGGTTTGGGATTTTGTTTTCCTTTTCCATTATCTTCCTAGGACTTGTTCATGAGTTCATAGCAAAAGTTACAAAACAAATTTGAGTAATTTATCATTATTTTTTTTCCAGAATTCAGATTTTTGTGTGTGGCTTTTTATTCCCTTTAAGAATGAGTTTCTTCCCACAAAGCCACTTGCTCTTTTAGGTAAATAAACAGCTTATAGACTTTCTTCACCAATCCTCTGAAGACTTGTCTAGGCATGTTGTACTCACATAGGCATAATCTAAGTTCAAATTGTGACTCCTTTTACTCTAAACCAATTGCTGCTTTAATCCATAAAACAACTGGAGGAAGATAGTGTCCTCCCTACCACATAAATAAAGAAACTGATACTTAGATTATACAAATCATTCAATTTCAAACAGCATGAACAGGTGAAAAGCCAGACTCCTAACTGTGTTCTTGTCACCAGAACATGATGCCAACATCTGGGATAGATAAAGATACATTTCTTTTTATATTTAATCATTTATTTATGTGTCTAAAAATTAAAACCATGGGGAAAAAATGAAAGACTGGCTTCAAAAGAAAGGAAACATCAGAAAAGGACAGCTTTGGAACTGGGAAAGAGAAATTTCATGATTTACCTTTTGTGACTTAGCATATTAATTGGCTGATTTATGTGAAAGAGGCTCAGTTTGGCTTTTTTTTTTTTTTTTTTTTTTTTTGTCTTAAGCACCATCTGGCTAGAGTTGTTTTCTTCTCCCTGAAGGCAGGCTTCTTAAATCAATGATCATGTCCTAAGAGCTTGTTTTTATAGCAATGTGGCTTTCTCTAAATAAGTGTTTTAGTCTATTACATTGGTCACTGAATTTCAGCCATTTGGACTACCTGCAATGGGCAGAACAAAGCACATTGGTGACATGATCTGGTCTCCAAATACGGTCTCCTCTCTGACTGTAGAGTCCACAGTGGGCTGTTATAGCCAGACCATCAAACTACCTGTCCTGACTTGTCATTCTGCAGAGCTAATACGACTAGGGTTCCAAAGTTTTCTTTCTCTGGTCCTTGGATAGAAGTTTCTTTAAAAGCTATGAATAAGTACGAAAATAGCTTGTGAAATTATTAGTATCTTAAAAATTATATTTGAAGAATACCATTTATAATACTTATACATATAAGATAATAAAGTCTAGAAATATTTAGAATTTTATTCTAAGTACCTTACAAAATTTACAAGTCAATTAAATTTACTTCTCTTTTATTAATACTACATAAATGGAAAATTTTCAACTACTATTACCAATTGATGATTTTTATTTGGTTTTAAATAGATGGAACATGGATTTTTAAGTGTTTTACCTATTTTCATGAAGTGCTTAAAAATCGTGAACATGTTTCTCCAGAATCTGTGATTCTGCCTTTAAATTATTTGGTGTGGCATTGGTGTTTCTTAATCTGAGCTTTATTACTTTTATTCTGCTTTGCTGCATGTGGTGTTGTTTCCAAGTCTTTCTTTTTTTAAGGAAACTGGATGGCTTAATTGGTAGAGTCAAGAGCCTTTTGTTTTTGATTACATGCTCAATATGTAAATTACATTCACTTCTTGGTACAGAAATGGCAGCATGCCACTTCTTTGGGACATTTAATCCACACAGAATTCTAGGCAGTCCTTATTTATGTGTCTGCCAGCATTGGTCTTTCTTCTTTTACAATGATCTGCAAATATCCTCTTATCCAGTATTATGAGGAAATTAGGTCTCTAGTTCAGCTGAGCAGCCAAAGGCAATGCAGAACCATTGATTTCCCCCCGCCCTCCAATGGATTGATATATTCTCAACTTCTTAATATTCCATATGATTAAACCTGTCTTTTTATGATCCTGAAGGCATTTTGGAATCCAGCCATATTTTAGAGTCACTCAGACTATACAGTGGGCAGAGACAGAGAAGTGTTGCTAAATTCGCCCTGTCCCTGAATAGTTCCTCTGAAAAGGATTTACTTGACACATTTGCTCTGTGTGCCATTCTGAAGACTCAAAATGAACAATTCAGGGAGAATATTTGTTCATCCATAATTTATTTTGTTTTCATAAAGAACATTACAAAAATACTACTAATAATTAAAGTTAAACATTCAGGGTGTTTGAATTCCAAGAAGACGGGAGTTTACTGTGGTTAGAAGTCAAGCCGACTATACATAATTAATAGTTGTAATTGGCAATACTTCTTTCAAAGATTGAATTTTCATTATGTTATATTTTATTGTCACTTGAGTCTCTTCTTTCTTTCTGGTTGTATTACTAGCTTCACCAGAAGGAATATTTAAAGTATTTAAGTATAACACTTTTAAGTCACCAACCACACCTTCTTCATTTCCTCCTGTCTGAAACAGAAGAATCTGGTTTAGAAAGGAAAGATCCTTGCATATTATGCATCTTCTCCTTTATTCTGAGAGAAACCAGCTCAAATAAAAGTCATGAGGCTGAGTAATACTTGAACTTCCTGAAAGATGATCCCTGCTTGATCATTAAAAAAGTGAGGTCTTTCATTCCTTTTTGAACATTCTTTCACAGTGGAGGTTTTTGGCCCTTTGATTTCATCCAGGATCCTCTGATGACTCATCATCTGTAAACTTTATCGGTAGCTATGGAATTGGCCAGAGTTGCTCCAGTCATCTGCTTCTCTGTCATTTGATATCAGTCAGTAGCATTACCTTATGCCAGAATCAGAGAGGAAATGCTCCAAGGTCCAAATCCACTGAGGGAGAACTAGGATGCAGAACTCACTCAAGCTCTATCTAAAGTGACTTGTGTAATTCTTTGCTGTGGCAGTCTTAAGACAGAGGGTGAGTGAAAATAGAGCCTTTGTACAGACAAAGCCTGGGAATGTCCTGTGCTAAATCCACTGATTAGAATCACAGAGAGCATATTTGTTACTTTTTGTTTCTTCGCAACTGTGAGCATAGAGAGATCAGACCAAGGAGAAGATGTTTCTACTTCCTTTCAATATCTTGGAAACATCGAATGTGTAGTATCTTGAAGTAATATTATCATGTCAAGATGGACTATCTGTGTCTTTTCCATTTTCCCTGGAGACTCTACTTTAGATTAGAATTTAATTGTCAATGAGCAATACTCAGCAACAGAGTGGGTATATGATGACATTATGCTCACAAAAAAGTTAATGACAATGATGAGCAGTACCATACCAAGCTAGATGTTGGAGTCCAGCCCATAGCTGGGAACTGTGGCTCTTCTTTGGTTTTCTCTCATGGCTTTTCAGCTTGGCTGATATAGGACTACAGTTTCAGGACTGGCTACCCACTTCCACCATGGCCTCTTTCTGACATTCCTAATAGTTGATATTTTAAATGTGACCTATGTATTCCAACCCATGAAGGTGGAAATGTCATTATTTCTAAAGTAAATCTTAGTTTAAAAATATAAAGTGTTTTAAGTGTGACTTACCATATTTTATTGAATCTAGAATATTTCATATTTTAAGGTATACTAGTATTTTATGTATATCTGAAAGAAAAAATACTATTATTTAATTTCCTTTTTTTTTTCCTTACAATACTATAGCTTGAACCAAGGGGCCTTCTTCCACTGAGCCACATCTCCAACCCTATTGATTTTTAATTTTTTAAAATTTATTTTGAGACAGAATCTTGCAGAGTTACACAGGCTGGCCTTGAATTTGCAGTCTCCATGCCTCACACTTCTGAGTTGCTGGAATTATAGCATGCATCACCATGCCCACAAAGAAAAACTATTAAATTTATATATATAATATATAATATATCTTAGACAAGTTTTAGACTTCTATCTTATACATATATAATCAGGAAAATATAAATAAAATATTTAATTATGACATTCTCAAATATCTTATTTAGAGAACAACTGTTCTAAATAATTTTTAGACCCATAGTTGTCCCAACCTGTTTTCCATATCACTTTCTGAACCAGCAGAAACAAAATGATGGCACATTTCCTTTTTTACTTTTTATTTATTTATTTATTTATTTATTGGTCAGGCTTTAATTTTTTAAAAAAGTTTTTATTAGTGCATTTTGATTATACATGAGTGGAATTCATACACATGTACATAACATAATTGAGTCAGTGCCTTCTCTTTCCCCTGCCCTACTCTTCCTAATCTGCTTGCTCTGCTCTACTGATCTCCCTTCTATGTTCCTTATAAGAATTCTTTATCTCTGGGATTCATTCACCAAGATTTGATGGTAGTGATGTCTTTATCTTAGCACACAGTGTCAACAAAAAGTTTTTAGACAAACAGCAAGAATCATATTTCTTCCTTAGTGGTTGATTGACTGAATTCTGAGGGAATTTAGTTGTTCAATCCTGCACATGAAAAATTCCACCTTCATGCAAGAGCAGATGAGAAGGTAATTACAGCCTTGTCACAATTGCTTCCTGGACAAGAATGATTGTGGAACAATATTGTTTGTAATATGCATCTTTATTTCAGAGATGTTAAAATGTAAACAGTATGAGTATCTTTAATAATGGGGTTTTGGCTCAGTGGTAGAACACTTGCCTAGCATCCATGAGATTTTGGGTTTGATCTCCAGCACCACATTAAAAAAAAAAAAAAAACTAAACAAAATAAAGCTATTGTGTCCATATGCAACTAAAAATTAAAAAAAAAATGCTTTGTGAAAAGAGCCAGATAAAAATAAAGATGAGAGAACATCTTGGTGTATTCCAACAAAACTTGTGGAGATATCCAAAAGGTGAGAGTGTAATAAAGAAAAATGGAGAAAAGTTAAAGAAATAAGCAATTTCACATAGTTAAGAGTCTATAGCAACGGGGAAGAGTTTTGATATTATTTGAAGTACAAGTTATTGAAAAGGTTTTGTCAGAGAAATGACATGACAATCAATTGGAAGAAGTAAGATGAAAAGAGGAACTTTCCATCAGAGGCTTTGCTCTTGATGTGGTGTAGAAACTCTAAAGAAAAAGGGAGCGTGCATTAAAACACCATGTCTCTGAATCTTCCTTTCCCCAAAATCTAGCAGACTTAAGGTAAAAATGAAAGCAATCCTCAGGCAGAAATTCCAGATACATGTTATCTTGAAGGACACTGGCTTTCTCCCATGCATAATGGCAACTAGAGCAAGTTAGTGTTATCTTCAGAAAGCTACTATCTTGCACATATTAGTTGTGTTTGGGGATTAGGAGAGGACAAGCTAACTAATGTCACTACTTTTTCAGCTGAACATGGGAACCCCCACCTCCAGTGGGGATGTGTGAGGAACTGAGGGCATAGTGGAGAGTATATGTGTCACTCATTCAGTTGGCCACCACTGCACAAAACACTGTGAGGGGGAGGAAGCACTGCTTGGCAAAGCACTGGGAGGGGTGCAACTTGTTGCCTCTAAGCTCTTCTTGGATCTTCTTGGATCTCATATAAACTTTTGTTTCCCATGCTGTCTCTGGGCATTTTTCTTTTGGCCTATCTGCAAACCACCCCACTGCTCTGGCACAACTGGGCTGTGGAGAAGAGATAACTGGATCCTGAGTTTGGGAAGTGATAATAAAGACTAACTGACTACACATATTTGAAACACGTTTTTAAATTATTATAAACAATATGTTAGGCTAGATGGGATGCAAAAGGTAAGGAGAAGTACTGAATTTGGGATGATTTTAGGTATTAAATTTTATTTTTTAAATTAACAAGTAAAAATTTTATGCATTTGTGGTGCACATGTGATGTTTTAATAAATACATACATTGTAGAATGGCTGAATCAAGCTACACAGTATAGTTACATCTCACATACTTACAATTTTTTTGTGGTCAAGTATTTCATTTTAAGAATTGTTTAGTTTTAACAGTAATGCCAGGTACAGAAGTGTAGAAAATGGAGTTGGGGAGAATCCCTGGTGGAGAGAGAGGACCTGTGAGACCTGCAAGGGGTTCAGCAGACAAGAGGGTATATTGAATCCAGCTCATACAGTGCATCTGAACTAAGAGCACAATCTGAGCTGGATATTACACTTTTGAAGACCTGAGTATGAATGACATCACCTAAAGAGGGTTTTTCTTGGTTTTGTTTTCATATGCCCCAGGACTGAAAGACACAGACTGAATTGTGCAGTGCACCCAATCACAACATGAGAAGGAGATGAGTCACCAAAAAGCCAAGGGGATACCAAGAAAGCTTGGTGTCAAAGAAATTAGAAGAAAATATGGTTTCAGGACCAAAGGAGTGAATCATGTCAATGATTACTGAAAGGATACATAACTAAGGAGAGAGAAATCTGTTCATCATTTTTCTGAGATAGGGCTATCGTCACTGGACATGTGCTTTTGAAGACGTGATAGTGATAGAAAACAGGTTGAGCAACATTTATAATTGGTGGTATTATGGGTAAAAAAGCTTAAAAGCTTAAAGTTTACCTTCTTGAAGGCTGAGAACTAACACGGATGTTCCTATGAGGTCTCTTTTGCCTGTAAAACCTTTGGTTCTCCATTTTAATTAAAATATTTCATTTTGAAAATGATCTTGGAACACAGATGTGGTAGAAAATGATAAAAGAGTGTGCATTTTTCATTCTGAATCACACTATGAAAAATGGAAAACCTCTTCCTTAAAATAAATACACATTTTCACTTAAATATATATGTATATATATTTTCCAGTCCTGGGGATTGAACCCAGGGCCTCACACATGCTAGGCAAGCTCTCAATTACTGATCTACATCCCCAGAGCCCTCACTTAAAGATAAATAAAGATAAAGAGGTATTCATTATCAACAGGACTTTATTTTAACCTTATGGTGTGGGTTTGGGGATGCTTTTCTCTCGGGCTCTGTCCCCAAAAAATTACTTTCACTTTCTCACACAACTCAGTTCAAATGTATGAAACCCAATTCATTTTTAGAGTGGAAAAAATCATTAAACTGTATGATAAATAGTTTTAAAATAATTTCCACTTTCATATTATAGAGAGCAAACAGTGATTAAGAGGCAAGGAAAATTAAGAAATAGATGGAGACAAATTATACCGAAAGAAATGTAAATAAACAGATGGGAAGAGAAACAAATTCTTCAGAAATGAAGCTTAGTATGCTAAATCTGTTTTTGTCATTCGTTCATTTGCTCATGAGCAGCATTCGTCACTGCTGTGTTCCTTCCAAACGGTGGAGACACTGCTTATTCCTGGCACAAGAGGAACATCAATAAAAGACTTCCATCCCAGCTATCTAAGTCTCCCTGTTTCCATGTATGTCTCTGCTGCCACACAGACTGGGTGCCAAGAGAGCACCTAATTAAAAGTGAGGTCCTCTAAACATCTCCAAAACCATCTCTCTCCATGATGTCAGAACTTTCAAAATAGACAAGGGGTAAATAAAAATTAAAGGAAAATAAAGAAAGTCTTTGTTTTGGACTAAGCTAGTTCACTTGGCCCTAACAGGTTAAGCCAAAAGATAAAATGGAGTCACTCATGCTAAAGTTCCATGTCACCGATTTGCAACTAAGCTGCATATTTAACCTTCTGAGAAATCAGGAGTAGAAAGATAGCTGCTGATTTGTCTGAAGCGGCCAGACTCAATAAGCATGATAGTGAAGTTCACTCTGCCTTAATCCTCACACAAAAAGATAAACTAAAGAAACTGATGTTAACCAGTTATTTTTTCATTGTTCTGTCTGTCTGTACCTTATAAGGAATGTAAATTTGAAGTGATCAATCCCCTTCTTGATTTTTTTTTCCCCTACTTTCTTTGGTCCTTTTCTGTCTCTGAAACTGATCTCCTGTATTTAGCTCATTGGAACACTTATTCTAATTTATGAAATAAAGTGTTGCCTAATTTTTGAATTGAAAATAAAGACAATTAAGATCTTTAAATTGTGTTTTTTTTTTTCACTTTGACACGAGATTAAGCTACTACATTTAATGTGCTTGCGTAGAGCTTTATCTAAACTTCAGTTAGAACTCAGCCAGGATGTGATCTGTTTCGTTGAGGCTCCACAACACAAAGCCATCATAATGGTATTTAAACATAAAATGAGATTTTTAAAGGGTACACATTTTAACACCTGAGCTGTGCCTCTAATCCCCTTTATATAAATTAAAAACTCAGCAAGTGACAGTTATTTGAGATGGAAATGTTTACTCTTAAAGAGGTCATTGCTAATATTTATTTGAGAAAGATGAAGATTATTAAAATACCAGTCATAATTTAGGGATTCTACTTCTTCCCAATTCCATTACAATAGCACCATGCTCAAAGCAAGTGGAGCAGCAGACATCACATAAACATTACACACATAGGAAGCAGATCCTTGAGACCCTCATGAGAGGACCAAGAGCACTTTCTTTAAAATCTTGTCAAATTCCTCTTTTCTCACATCTGACTGTGGGATATTTCTTAACCATTTTACACTACCAATTCAAAAAAGAAGCTATTTTACATATCACAATCTTGTTTTCTATGAATTGGGAAGAAATTTTCCCATGTGAATAATGTCAAAGTAGAAAACCAGAGAACAAAACTTATTAACTCTGCATATCATATATATTTTTATAAGAAATACAAATCTCTAGGATCCATTTATAGACACTTATATTTTGCCTAGATTATTTTGCTTACCGGACTTCTCCTGCATTTGGTGTAATTATGAAGAACAAAAATGTGCTTCCTATCCCATCCTTACAAATATTATTAAATTAACTTCCAAGCTGGGAAAAGTGGTGCATTTCTGTAATCCCAGCAACTCTGGAAGCTATCTATGGCAGGAGGATTGCAAGTTCAAGGCCAGTCTCAGCAATTTAGCAAAACCCTGTCTCAAAATAAAAAATAAAAAAGGCTGTGGATAACTCAGTGGTAGAGTGCGTGGGGTTCAATCTCTAGTATTCCAAAATAAATAAATAGACAGAAATGAAATTTCAATATAAAAATAATATTTATCAAATGAAAGAAAACTATTCCATGAAATTTTTATCACATTATTAACTTTATCCTAGTTTTTAAACATCTTTGGCTAAGTCATTTCAAAATAGTTTGGCTTTTTTCTCATTTCCCATTTTCATACCCATGTATATAATCACAGAATTCTATATGTGGATTTGTGGTATTCAAAAAGGTCTCTTCTTCATATTCTTAATTTATAAGGCATTTGTATTTTGAATTTATATTTCAAATACATTTTTAAATGCAAAATATTTTCACTGTTTCTTTGCCATCTTCAGGCCTTCGTTTCTATGTGAGGATGTTTTGTGAATCTAGAAGAAAATCTCATATATTTCCTGCGTTTATTGTTAGCCTATATGTCATGTGTTAGTTTTAGTGGTTGCTAATTTTGCTTTTAATCCCTTAAGCAACATAATGTGATTTACAGGGAAGGCATAAGCTGAGAGAAAGTCAATTAAGGCAGTTCCGGGCAAGTGCAACTTTCCTACCTTCCCTTCATGTTCACTAATATCAAACACTCCTGAATGAATTTTTGGACCAAGTTTACTAGGTTTCTGGGCAAGGATCCATGTCAAATGAAGTGATGCATTCCTCTTTGATGGCTTTCTGCATGCATCACTGGGTAATGCTGGAAGGGCCAGATGAATGGATGGACCGTGTTCTTTGTGTGCAAGGTAAAGGCTGCTGGGTTCATGACACGGTGGAACTCTTGATTTGGTTTGAACTTGCTTTTGAGCCAAAGAGTAGTCTCACACACATACAAGAAAGACAAACACTACCCAGAGATTTATTTTCCACAAGAAGCTGTGCACTACCAGCCAAAGAAAACAAACACCAAGAAAAAGCAAGCTCTATGATGCAACTAGAGGGGACTCTCAAAATTCTACTTCTCCCTTTCCTAGAGAACAATGGAAGGCAGTTCCCTGGCCAAAGGTCAATCTATCCCTAACAGGATTTTCTGTGAATCTCTTGACTTCTCTCTCTCTCACCACACATTGGAACAATAAGGTAAAAAAAATAAAATAAAATAAATCCTTATTTTTCTGAAACAAAAGAGTTTCTACAGGAAATCAATAATCTTTCTGTTATTCTTTTCCTCTACATTCTTCCCAAAGGGGTGAAGAGTCAAAAAAGTTTCTATGCTGTCTTTGACACTGAGGGTTTTTTTTACCCCCTTTTCTATTGAAAAATTCTCAAATGTTTAACAATATTTTTAATACTCCATTATCAATGTTTTGATTTATTTAATTGTATTCCTATTTGTTATAGATAATTTTATCTAAGGTGAAATTCAATACTATTTTGCATTAACCTGAATCAGGAGTTGTTTCTCCTGGGTGTAGAGTTGGGAACTCAGGTTGGGCAGTACATAATACCAGCTGCAAGTTCTGTGAACTAGAATGTGAACGGAATCATGAATCTCTGAAACTTTGTCACTACTAAATAACATTAAATAACAAAAATGCCACTTTCACAAAATAAGGACAAGAATATTTAGATTCTATATCTATGTATCATAGTTATCACCTCCCTCCTCTGAGAACAAAAAGCCTGTTTCATTGAGTATAATGTATTATTTTCACCTTAGAACTTCCTTAAATTAAGTGCAATTTGAAACTCCTACCAATTTTCATAAGATAAATATGATTTTTTTAACAAATAAACTAATGTGAACAAAATATATATACTGTTTTGGATACTAGCTTATTCTCATAAAGTATTTTGTTGAGTTAAAGGAAAGTTATTCAGAAACATGTGGATTAAATTTTTTCTCCAAATATGCAAGGGTTTAAAAAAATAGAAGTTTGAACATTTGGCAAAATGCTTGACAAATTTTTTAAAAAGTTATTTGGCTTAAAATATGACTGGGCTCGCCCATCCCTTTAGGAGACCAGCTGTTGATGTGTCATTAAAAGAGGGAGAAAAAAAGGTCATCTCAGCTGTGTCTGAAAGCAGGCGTGTCAGATGTAGACACTTATACTGCGGGAGGTCACATTATGTGTGTCTGCATTGACAAAAAAAGAAAAGTGTTCAAACTCCAGTAGCAAATATATAAACTTGTATCAGTAGGAGAGGTATTTACAGAACACAGCACATTCTTTTCAAAGCATACATTTTTGGAATGGCAATAATGAAGAATTTCATCTCCATGGAGAACCTATTCGTACGCCTAGTGGGGCTGGCAAATGTGCCAAACCTACCACTATGAAGTAATTGGCAGCGAGGGTGGGAAAAATCAAAACCTCATTTTAATGGTAAATTTAAATCTCAGAAGCCTAAAGACTGCTTCCTCCTTAGGGGAAATGTAAACAGTGGGAAACCTTGTCCTTGAATGGAAATTTTCAATGCCAGGGATCAAAAGCAAGCCTTAGCAATATTGCCCACAGGCAGGCCTGGCTGTGGGAACTGACAGGAGTGGCTTGCTTAGGTGTGGAGTTTTAAGGAGCTACTGCTTACCACTCAAACACCACATTGTGTCCCAAGCAATCCCTCTACAAAGTTTACAGCTTAAACTCACATGAGACAACTGTTTTTAATTTTTCAGTTAATGATTTACCAGGTAAGAAGACAGGCCTCCTGGTGAGTGTCAAATCCCCCTGGCAAACCCCTGCCCACTTAATTTTGTCAAGATCTGGTCTAGATACAGGTTGTCAGATAGTCACTGAGCACTCTTAGGACACGTGGGAAATCAACAGTTGTCAATATTTACTCAGAGAAACCTAGTAGTGAAAGCTGATTCAAGTGCTGAAGTGTGAAAGGTTAGAGGTCAGTGAAAGAAAAGATGATAACAACTAACAACGTTAAGTCTTCTATGTGGAGGGTTACAGTGCGTAGAGAACTTTCTAATTCAACAGCTTTTTTGATCTTTACAGCAGCCCTAGGTTCCTGACGGGTTACATACATCTGTGCAGGGTGTTTATGTGATTTACTAGGATGTTGGCATGTACTCTGTCTCCATTCAAATTGACAGGTCACTCCTCACCTCTAAAGATTGTTTGCTGATGGCAAAGATTATGCTATCAGGTTCACCTAAATAAGAATTAGTCTGATAAGTTAGTTTGTTTCAAACTTCAAAGGAAGACCTGAAGTCTGTGTTCCTTGTGTATCAATGGTTTTCTCCCCTAGAAAAATAACCATTTTTACAGAGTTCCCTATTCCACTCTATGTCAATTGGTGAACTTATCACGTGGCTCTTCCTGGCTGCACAAGAATTGAGAGGCAGGGTGGAACTGGGTTGGGAAGATGGGGTCAGTCAACCCACAGTGTCGGTCACAGACTGGGTTCTGAATGACATTAGGACGTGAGGAGAGCAATTCCTAGACAGTGAGTCTTCTCTAAACTCGTGATAACCTACATAAGGTTTTCAAGGCCCCCTAACTTTATGATATTTACTTTTAATGACATCCTTTGATCATTCAAATTAGGAAATTTGTTTCCTTAAAAACCTCCATGGTTACTACATCGTTTTTTAATAAACCCATATACTTCCAGGCAAACAGAAGGAGATAAGGAGAAGAGACTGATGGATGGACTCACTTCCCAGGCAGGACAGAACTTCATTTCCTCTGGAGCTGGGGCAATAGCTAATGTAGAATGAGGGATCTAAGTTCTAGGAGCAATTGGAATAGGGCCCTGGTGGTGCTGCTTCTGATGATCCATTTCAAACGTCTCTGAGATGACTGTGGCAAGGACACTCTTCAGCCTTAGGAGATGAAGGTATATCTTGAAAAGCAGAGGTTCTGCCCCCACGGCATCCAGCAAAGTATGCTTAAATAATTCAGTGAAATCAGCTCTGATGTCCACATTCTGTGGATGTCCTTGAACCTCAGTTTTCTTTCTAGCTTGTTTCAAGGGTAAAAATATAATGAGAATAAACTCACCTTGAAAATTAAATATACTACATATGTATTAGGAATGTTGAAATATAAAAGTCATAGTATATATATGATATATAAAATTTAAAGGATTATATAATTATCATCATTGTTTCTTTTCTTCCATACAAAACTATAATATTTAATAGGTAAAAATACTAATAATATTGTTTTTACCATTTTTTCATGCAATATGAATGTAAGCTATAATTTTATTTTTTCTATAAATCTTAGTAAACAAGTTGCATTTTAATTAAAAACTGAGTTTGAGAAAGTTTTATATTTTCTTAATTAGCATTTGGATAAATAAAGATAGTTTGTCAGTGGTACAAATCAAGAAAAAAGTGTACAAATCTTCTAATGGGAATAGGAAAAATCACTTCTTATTTTGATAGAGATTGATGAAGTTTCAGCTATGATATAACTCTTAATATGGTTTCTCTTCCAAAGCATTTGTCTTATTTATATTAGTCATCTGAATGTTTGTTTTCTTTTGGAGAGAATGTCACCAGTGTGTGTCTTGGTAAGAATAATATTCTTTATTCAAAGAAGGAAGCTAAAAAGATGGATGCAACCTCTTTTCATCCAAGGCAAGAATCTAAGATATGTGCCTTATTGGGACAATCAGATCTTTCTGGAGACTTTGGATCCTAATCATTTCATACCAAGATTCAGAAATATCCGTAAATAGGTCAGCACAGATAGGTCAGCATGATGCTGGCCTTCTGTACCCAGGCATGTCAGGCAGTACTCTTCACTGAAATGTCACTTCTATTGCTACTGATAGTGTCTCTTAGTGGGCCAGGTCTTTGCTGTATTCCCTCTTACCTCCCTTTTTGCTGGCCTGTTCGCTAAAATTGATTGTCAAGAGTCTTCATCAGTTTTGTAGGCTACTTTATAATTATCCAGTGCTATTCTTTTTCTCTTAAGTTGATGTTATCAGTTCTATTTATTACAATAAGAGCCTTGCCTGATCCATACCTTGCTTCCTATTTGCATCTATCTATGCTGTTGTCTTAATGGTACATAAAAAACAAATTCTTACCTTGCTAGTAATTACCTCCCACATACTTCCCTTCCTATCTACTTTATGATTGCTTTAAATCACTAAGAGGCTTTTGACTAGTTTACCAATGACAGCCACAATGATCTTCCAAAAGTAAAAAAAAAAAAAAAAAAAAACATGTACCCCCCAATACATACAAGTCACATACATTATATCTCATTCACTGAATAATCTTAGTAATTTGGCAAAATCAAGTAAGATAAACTTAAGCTTTAAAATCATTAAAATATTTACAAATAGCACCATAAACATTAAGAAAAAATGTGATATTGAACTAAAAATAATGAACAGAGCCACTATAATGTTTGTCTAGCATTTCTAAACATCTTTTTATGTTGCATTATTTTAAAGAAGTTGATTATATTTTGCAGATGTCATAATAACTGGAGTTTTTTTTAATGCTAAGAATTATTGAAAAACTTAGATATTTTTAGTAATTGTAATATTTTGATTGTCTTTTCTATGTATTTTTTCAAATCTCAAAACACAGCAGCAGAATATTAAATTGTTGGGAATCAGTTTGATAAGATAAGAGATAATAATATACAAACAAACACATAAACAAAATAATGTAATAGGCAAACTTGGCATTACTTTTCTCTTCAACTTAGCAATTGCTTGACTTTATTAACCACCTTATACCTCTGAATCTGGTTATTTACCTGACAAATCACAGAAATTATCACCAGTATACTACAAGTCTTTTAAAGATTAGCCAAAATAATGTTCTTGAATGTCCACTGTAAACTGATTATGGTTGTACAAATGTTCTACTGCTCTTATGAATTGTTGATTGGACCCAGTCTTTATCACAGTTATACATTTGGCATGCTTTCTTAAAACTATCATTTTTAAAATTTCAAGTCTTTTGAATATAATATGAAAATTGCTATCTTTTTCTCATGAAAGCAGTCACTTATTTAATTTCTATTCCCTAAATAAAATAATGGCCCATTTTCCTTTAGAAACTATCCATTATTAAATTGCCAGAATGTTGGCTTAATTTTCCAATAGCAAGAATTGACATTTTAGCTGGGCATGGTGGCGTGCACCTGTAATTCCAGCTACTTGGGAGGCTGCAGCATGAGATCATGAGTACAAGGATTCCCAACTCAAAAAAAAAAAAAAAAAAAAGACATTTCTCCAAGCTCACTCTTGGCTTGAAATTTACACAATAAAGGCCATGATGATAAACACATGTGGAGCACCCACCTCTTACCAAAAAGGAACTTTAAAAAATGCAGATTTGGAATTCTATACACAAATGAGTATAAGAACTTGGGGTTTCTGTTATTGAACTATTACCATTAATGAACATTATCATTCAGATGAAAATATCAGATGCTAAAACTTCCACTAAAATGCATCACAGAGTTGAGAGGGATGAAGTATCTTCTTACATAAAATATATAAATAGTCTCAGAAGCACACAGGAAAGGATGTATGGAAAATTAGAGCAATATAATAATATGCTTAGTTATTTGTGCATTCAGTACTTGAGTTTTTGCCATCAATTAGGAATCTGAAAGAACAAATATGTATTTTTCTTCTGAGAAGAAAAAAATAGAAACTTCATTAAGAGATTTCAACAGCTCTCATAAAATCTTTAAGGGCAAAACAGAAAAACATTGTTTAACTCCTACACTGTTAGTAACTCAGTGAAACTGGCTGAGGCTGAAGGTCTTAGACCCTGAATTATGGCTCAGGATGAAGTCAGATTTGGGATTCTTATTATCTGATTTTAGACTTGATTTTAGCTGCAGGAGCTGCCTCAGAAGATGTAAAAGAGAAAATGACCTTAGAGGAAAGATTTCCCTTAGCTCAGAAAATCTCCACCCTTCTCCAGTGACTCAGAATTCCTGGGTGGACCATTGGCAAATCAACCCAGAGCCATCTGTTAAAAAGCAATGAAAAGAGAATCTGTCTTTTCTAGATTATTATGTCACAGATGAACAATAGGAGAAAAAATAGGACAAAATCAAAGTATATTAAAGGGTAAATTAACAAGTAGATGCTTCAATAACTTAAGTTTTTAGTTAAGTAGTGCCAAAACTAATATTTTCATCCATAGTTCATGCATTTGTCAACAGCAAGGAATTTAACTTTTAATTAAAACAATGCATATGCATAATTCTAAAAGTCAAATTGTTCTTGAGAGTTTAAAATAAAACAATACTGTCCAATAATGCCCACACTTTTATGCTAATGCCAAACTCCCTAAGTACTATTCTTCAAATACAAGTATTTTTATCTATTATTCAAATCAAAGTATTTTCAAGTCTTTTAGCTATTTTCTCTGCTCTTCACTTCCATGTATCTAAATCATATGCTGTAGTAGGCAGTTGTGAGGCACTGTGTAATATGTCCTTGGCCTACATAATGGACAATTCCATACATATATGACAGTGTTCCATATCTAGCTACTCTGTTTCTGCAGAATAATTACTCAGCCATAGACTTGCACAGTCCTGAAGTGCAAGATTTAAGGTCCCTTAAGGAACATTCAAAAAACAGGGAATGGGCATGGGACCTAGATGCCCAATTTCTACCCTCTCTGAAACATGTTCCACATGACACCTCAGAGGAGCACCAGAGGGACAGAGTCTCTCAGTGCTTACAGTAGTAACCAACTTGGTAACAGCTTTTATCCTCAGTTAACCCTTTCCTGTCTTACTTTCCTCATGGCCTCACCTCTATCTTCTGAGATTGCTTTGTAAATTATATATATTGTTTGCTAAACAGAACCTAGAAAGCAGCCCTTCTGCTTGAGATTCTGGAATTGGATCACTCACCAGCCAGAAGTCAGTAAGAAAAATTTGCTTGGTAAATGTGGTGGTGACAATCCCTGGAATGCTTGAGCTTCATATTTCCTAATACTCTCAGATGTATTGGGATGAAATGAGAGACAGGTGGAAGAAACAGCGTGACAACCATGACTTTCAAAGTGTGGTCTCTGTACCCACAGCTTTAGCACCATCTAGGAGCAAGTTAGAACCACGATTATTGGTGCCTTTTCCTGGACTTACGGGACAGACATTTGGTACATGGGCTTCAGGAACCTGTTACTTAAGATGCCTACTAGGGGATTCTGGTGTGTGCTAAGGCTTGAGAACCACAAGTCTCCATTGAAATTTGAATAATAATGAAGGACTGGTGTAAATGATGCTGGGACTGCCTTTGGCACAGCCTTTGTTAGAGGATTCAAAATTTGGGCATGTTAGAATGGATTTACTGTGTGAGACCTGGAATTGACTATGTTCTTTAGGTGACCCAGACACCGCAATTAGAAGTACATTAGTGAGGGAGCACCAGCATCTTTGAGAAGCTCAATGTTAGCTGTTACACAAAGAGCAGAACTGACAGTAAGAGGAGCCATTCTTGAAATTAAGTATTGTATTATCAATGGAGCCTAAACATTCCCATAATAATAATAAAAAAGAAAAACCCAAACCAGTTGGTGACATATAGCCCTCAGAGACAAAATAAATCTAATTACCATAATGAAAAGAAAACAATGGCAGTCTTGGCCTCAATTTGTAAGGATCTGTACCAATGGCCAATACATCATGTTATTGTCAATAGTGAAAGAGACAGACTGCCAACTAGGGTATTGTTTGTCTTTGTAAGCAAAAAAGAAAATTTAGGCTTATGTAGCCAAAAAAAAATATATAAAAAGATTCTACTGACACAATAGAAAATCATAATCTATTGCCAGATGTTTAGATTTGAGCCAAGTGACAAACTCACTATCTATTAGTCTAAAAGGAGCATGAGTTTATTTAAAGAAAGACTCCAAAGATCTTACTGCACACATATACCACATTATCCTAAAGCTTCCCCTAAAGGAACCAGAGTAAATGTATCTTGGAAACACAGAAACTCCAATCTTTTGATTGCTTGAACTGGCACTACCTGTAGACCTGACATATCACCATGCCACCCCAGTTACAGTGGGGTATTATATCAGCCAGATGATAAATGGAGTTTGTCCCAAGTTCATTTCATAGTAGTTTAAATGGAATGATACATCTATCTTGTAGTAATTCTTTTCCAACCAAGAAACATTTAATTGAGAGGGTTATATTGAGCAACAAGAAAAATCTTCATGTTGCATCTCTAACCTATGGAATAAGCATAATTAGGATGGAAAAATATTCAACCGAAAGACTTTAAAATATCCATCCTCCCCACACCCAATCAAGAGAGTAAATCAGAAGAAAACTATTCACCATAAGGAATTAGAGGTTGGTGTCACCCTGAATATATTACAGAGAAGTAAATGTCCTTGGTACAATTGCAGGTGTGGTTATTCTCATCACATTGATCACAGATTTACCTGTTTTACTCCACCAAAAGTGAGATGGATATGAAGCATGACAACAAATTAAGCTTAATAAAGTTAGCTACAATTGCAGTTGATATGTCCAATGTAATTTCTCTTGAGTCATATATCAACACATCACCTTGCACTTTGTACATGATGTTTGAGCTAATAAATCACTAAAAATGATCAGAATTACTTTGATTTTATAGGAGGAAGAGCAACAGTACACCTTTTGTCTGCAAGCTGTGTCAATTGTCCTTTCTGTCACCATATTGTCTAGAGAAATTTTTTTTTATGTTTTGCAGAATATCAGGTTTATCAACTATATGGATAGAAGTAGGTAATTTAACTCATTAGATAAGAAATTCCAAGTACTCAGAGAATTTAATAATGTACTAACTGAGTGTGGGAGATGAACCCTACAATGATCCAGGGGCCTGCCACATCAATTAATTTTTTAAGGATCAAATGATTTGAATATGCCAAGGTAAATTTTGAATCTGCTAGTACTAATAAAGAGGATCAGTGCCTTTTTGTATATTTTTTACATTTTTGAGAAGTAATTAAGAATGATTCTCTGGACTAATTATTTCATGACTCTGAGGGCTACCTATTTTGAATGACATTCTGAGCAAGACAGGGATTTGCAGTGGTTCAGCAGTGTACACATACCTCCCACTAAGAAGGTCTAACAAAACCAAAGGTGTCCTTGATTAATAAGAAAAGGTAGATGTTTTGGTTGGATTTTGAACTGGTGGTTTAATGTGATTTTGAGAAAAGCACTGGATTTGACACTGTAGTTAAGAGAAATAAACCCACTTTATTGGGGTCTTCAGTTTCTTTTATAAAATTTTAAAAGTATGAATTTTTTTAGTCACTGAAAGAATTATAATTCTCATATATTTTGAGAGAGTGCATCAATTCTAAAAAATGTTCTTAAAGGCATACATGCAAGTTGCCATATTTGTGACATATTCCAGTTCAGTTACTCAGTGTTATTTTCAAGGTTTTCCTCCTTGACAGAGTAGTGTCATGTTACAGTGGGAATGATCCAGTTCTCCAATTTGTACTTTATGACCTTTAAATATATCACTCTTTGTGCTAAAGTTTTGTCTTAGGCTTTGCATAAAAATAAACTAATCACACTTGGATCTTAATTGCTTATAAAAATTTAATTTAAAGACTTATTCTTCTGGTCAAGATGTAGTAACAGGTGCCAAAATTACCATTAGATTGAAACAACTAAATGCTAGAAAAATATTATTTAAAAATTATAGTTATCAGTGTATATGTGTAATGAAGCTAAATAAAGAACTACTTGAATAAATTAGAGGAAATCATTACTAAGGATGTCACAGGGTTGGGAATATTCATGTTCCAACCAGTCAGAATACAAAACCTTATAATTCATGGGGTACAGGGTAAATATATAGAAAAGTTTTGTTCAGGAACAGGAACAAGCTGTTTGATACATTACTGTTGCATTCCTGATGAAAAGAGAAATTAAAAACAAAACCCCATGTAATATAACTATAGTACAGAATAACACTCAACAGTAATATAACTATAGTTTAGAATAACACTCAACAGTACATGTAAGGATACAAAGAATTAACACCCAATCAGGAAAAAAACATTTTAAATGCTTAGCATCCAATAAATTATCAGGCATTCAATGAAACATAGAAATACAATCCATAATGAGGAGAAAAATCAGTTGTTTGAAACTGACCCATTAAATGAAACAGATGATAGAACAAGAATACAAGGATAATGACAGTGTAATTGTATTCCACACATTTGAGAGTCAAGAGGAAATATTAAAACTGTTAAATTACATCCTTGAAAGAGCTAAGGAAGACCTAAATCAAATTTCCAGATGTAAAATTACAATGTCTGAAATTTAAAAAAAAGAATCACTCCTCTGGTCCTGATTAATGGAATAGTGGAATATATGAGGCAGACATAGGGAAAGACAAGTTAATTTGAAAGCATAAAAGTAGAAACTATCCAAACTGAAACACAAAGAAAAAAAATGAATTTAAAATAAAATGAACGAGTAAACAAACAAAAAATAGTACACTGGTGAACTGAGAATAACTTCATGACCCTAATATATATATATATATTACTAATATATATATATATATATATATATATATATATATATATATATATAAAATTAACATCACCAAAGAGAAAAGAAAGAGGGCAGGGCAAAGAAAAATGCAGTTACAGAAACTTTTCCAATCTTAAAAAGCACTATAAACTTATACATCCCATATACTCAATGAATTGAAACTACAACAAACATGAGGAAATCCATACCAAATCACACTATAATGAAGCTGCTTATCATCAGTGATAAAGAAAAAAGAAAAATAATTAAAAGCTGCAGGAATAAAACAAACAAATATATTATATCCCAAGAAAAAAATAAAGATTACATCAGATAAAAGATGAAATCAATATAAGAAACAGTGGAACAATAAATTCAATGTACTGAGAGAGAAATATTACCAATTTTGAATTCTGAACCTATTTCAAAAATGAGGCCAAAAGTATGAGAAAATAATTATCAAAAGGTAAAATAATTAACCACAGAAGACTTAAGTCAAAAGTAATATTAAAGGAACTTTTCTAGGCAGAAGAAAAATATTAGATGAAACTCTGGATTCATACATATGAAGAAGAATGCTGGATATTACCAAGATAAATACAATTGACCTTTTTCTTAATATTTAGGTATATTTAAATAAAAGAGACTAAGTAAAAATAATAAATTGTCGCATAGGTTTTTATCATATGAAAGAATAAAATGTATAGCAATAATAGTAGAAAGGTTAGATTGGAAGAAATAGCACAAAGGTTAGAATGAGTTTACCATTAAAGCCTCTGGAAGAATCATGGCCTTGCTGAATTTCTTATTTCTAGACTCCAGAGCTCTGAAAGGTACAAATTTCTGCTGCTTTAAGCCAACAAGTTTGTGGTTATTTGCTCTGTTAGCCTCAGGAATCCAATGAGATTCTTTTTTATGAGTTGTTCAAACATTTTTTTTTGCCTCTATACATTTTTATTTTGTTCAATTCTATGATCAATTTGCTAATGATAATTTTGATAATAACATAATACAACTTCTAAATGACATTTATGAGGAGGCCATTATAGAACATAAAGAATGCTAGGGAGAATAACTTCTACTTGTGTGAATTGTAGATCCTTGAATTTCCAGAAATTCTAACCAGCCATTCAAAGAATAAGGCAACTGGAATCTGTTGTGGAGATTAACACTATTGCAGTAAAGAATACAGAGGCAGGCAACAGAACTTGAAGTATATGGGGAAAGAAGTCCAGAAACTGTATGCTAATTTGAGCTGAAATATAAGAAGTTTCTCTTGGCTTCAAGAGTGGTTTAGAGAGAGGCAGTTCTGCATGTCTGAGAGCATCTCAAGAGTAAGTTATAGAGATTAGGAATAGCTGAAAAGAAGTAAGAGCAGAATATAACTTTAGTGAGTATAAATTTCTTTATGATTTGCTCTAAATTGTTTAGCTCATATTAAATAAGTAATTAGATATTGTGTTATGTTTTCATTATTGTGACCAAAATATCTGACAAGGACTACTTAGAGGAGGAAAGATTTATTTTGACTCAGTTTCAAAAGTTTTAGTCCATGAACTGCTGACTCAGTTGCTTTGGGCCTGAAGTGAGGCAGAACATCATGGCGGAAGTAGCCAGGAAGGGGCTTGGGAGAAGGCCCATGGACAATATATAATCTCCAAAGGCACACTCCAAGTGACATGCTTCCTTGAACCATGTCATACTTGCTTACAGTTTTTCTTCCTCCAAAGAGTACATTCAATTTATTAACCCACTGGTAAGGTTAGAACTGTCATGATTCAATCACTTCCCAAAAGCCTCATCTTTGGATATTGCTGCACTGGAGACCAAGTCTTCAATACTGACAATTTTATGGACATTCCAGGTTTAAATCATAACAAATGTTCTACTACATGTTTTGCTTTGCTGTTTTATAACATGAAATTCTATTTGTACAGGAAAAACCCAAGTGAGATAGAAATGTTTAAATTCCAACATTAAAACCGAGGTACCTCTGTGCATTTATTGACTAAAAAACAAAGTCTAAATGAATACATCTGTAAATAGTCTCTGGAGCACTATTCAAGTTGTTGGTAAACATCACAACCAACTCCAAGTAGTCTATCAACTTGGGAACATAAGATCTGATCACTCTCTTTTGCATGGCAGAAACAACAATACAGGGAATTTAGTTTTCTTATTTTATGCCTCTGCTTCTTTGATACATCGAATATTAATGTGATTTTATAAATAATTTCAGGAAATAAAAATGCAGGCTACTTTATTAACTTGTCATTCATTTGCTTTATGAAAAATTCATGAAATTATACAGGTAAAAAATTAAGGTAGATTAAATTGATTAATTCCTAGTTTCCCTTAGTTTTAAAATCTTTTCACATGAAAAATTTCTCTTATATCTTTTATATTCTCAGCTAAAGTACCTTAATTTATGTAAATCCATCTGGGTTCAAAGTGTGATTGAGGCCAAGTTTTTTGATTTAGAGGACTATTTTTGGCACTTATTCCTGTGATAATTCATTATGTACCAGGTAAAGGATAAATGAGAAAAATTGCAATTATGTCTCTTTCTCCCTGTTGAGTTTTAGCTTTAGAATCCATTTATTTGCACAGGTATTAGATAGAAATGAATTAAAGTAAATATTTAAATATATTATTTCACATCAGGTTTTCATGTCATGCTTCTGTCTTATTGACAATAGCCTTGAAATGCAAATGCACATGTGTAATTTGGAAATTAGTTATCATCACTATCCCCAAAGGTTTAGATCACATTATACACATTTCTTTCTCACATTTCTGAAAACTCCCAAGAGAACTGGACACCATTATGGCTCCTTCTGGCTCTATTTTCCTGCTTCTGCTTAATTAACTTAAGTTATAGATCATTTTGCTTTTCCTCATGTGTAGTCTCTGTTTGGCCTCATGTGGACCCAGATGTGGGACTGGGACTATTTTCTTAATGTTCACAAAAATAGCCTCTCTCACTTATTGTCTGATTGTGCATAGCCTCACACATGATTTGGTGAAAGGGAGGATGAAGGTGTTACATCCCTCCAATATAAACACCTCCATAATGAAAATTGAACAGGCTATTCAAAAGCAGTCAGGAATTTTTATTTTTATTTTTTTTCTAATTACATGGAGCTATTTTACCAGTTTTTGTCTCTCCTCTCTCACTCTTGCTTCTTACAGTTCTTCAATCCTTTCACCCTACCTGAATATGAAGCTGCACATTCATGTCTGGACCTGCTTGATTTAGAAACTACATTTAGCAATGTCATTAGGTTATTGATTGAGTATTTCAATGTGGGAAAGAGGGTTGAAAAGGAAACAGAAAAAAGTATACATTGATCTTGGATGAAATCTAGTATGCATTGTATGGAATCATAGATATCAACAAAAGGAAATCATTACACTAGAGAGGACAGTACTTACTTGATCCAGCATCATATGGTGGTGCAGATAAGTAAGAACGGAAGTGAGAACCAGCAATCCGATGCAGCAAGAAGACGGTCATTGATAATCTTGTCAAGCCCAGTTTTAGTAAATTATTTAAAATAAAACTTCAAGATTAGACTGAGAGGAAATTGGAGAAGAGAAGCTGGAGATAAGGAGTACAGACAAGTCCTCCTAGGTCTTGTGATGTAATGCAGTTTTGACAAAGGCTCAATGGAAGAGAGATATGAGACCTGGGGGAATTGATTATATTAAGATAGTAGAGATTTCTGGATGATTATAGGCTGATGGTAAATATAGACCAGAGAAGAAAATTTTAAGATGCAAATAAATTAGATGAAAAAAAATGTGAGCCAGGGTCAGGCTCAGTTTCAGAGAGAAGCAAAGAGAATTTATCTGTTTTTACCAGAATAAAAGCAAAATACATTGACATATGTCAACAAGTTTATAGATTGTGACATGGAATACTTTTTATTTTATAATTTACATCATCTCAGTAAAATAAAAAAATTTTTTTGTTGAAATTGGAAATAGGTGATGACATATTTCCTGAATAGCTTCTTATAGTAGAACTCGTGAGCAGTACTGTGTATACCAGTAATTTACCTGGTACCTTCAACAGTTTTAAGAAATTTTTTTTTTTACAGTTCTGTTAGATTGTTTCAAAATTTAGCAAAATTATAAGTATTAATTAATTTCTCATATCTTTTGTAATCTGCAAGTGGACTTTTTTAAATTAAAATTTTCATTCTAAAAGACTAGGCTGGGTTCTGTGGTGCATAGCTGTAATCCCAGTGATTGGGGAGGCTGAGGCAGGAGGATGAAAAAATTGAGGTCATCCTCAGCAATTTTATGATACCCTGTCTCAAAAATAAACACGTAAATAAATAAATAAATAAATAAATAGGCTGGATATAACTGTGGCACAGTACCCTTAGGTTCAATCCCTAATACAAGGATAAATAAATAAATAAATGGTTTAAAACAATAGTATGGGGGACTAGAAAGAGAAAAGAACCAAGATACAGCTTCTCTAGAACTTTGCATTCATTTTTGAGTGATTAGTAATGGTTTCTGTTGTGTTTTGGAATATAGTCCAAGATTTGAAAATGACTTTGGAGTTCTCTCAAGAAATCTCCATCCAAGATATGCAGGCTAAATAGCCATGTGGTGACAATCAACCTTGCGGGGAGAGCTGCACAACCAGAGCTGACAAATGAATTTTTAGGACAATGTTTCTGGCTTGCTTTATGCAACTAATATAAACAGATTCTTAATATTTATGTATTCTTTCAGTTTCACTTTATAGTAGTCAGAAAGCTAGCATAAAATATTTAGTCTCACATAGGAAAACACCAAACTCATAATTAATTTATCAATCTATATTTTTATTAGAAACTGAATTTATTTCCCCTCAAATTTTATATTGTTATCATTACTTTCTTTAGATATGCAGACAAATATAAATGTACGTATGTGTGTGTGGGGGGCGGGTGAAGCTGAATAACTGGGCAGGTTTCTTTCCACTTCTATCACTATTTGTTGGTTCAATGAAGAGTTTCCATGGTGTTTCAAAATCAATTCTCTGAGGACAAAGTTATAAAATTTAGATAGAGTGAACACCATCAGAGGTTAAATTTCTCATAGTTAGGTGGTTAGCTGAGATGTATGTTGCCAAAAGCAAAGTCTGTAAGGATAAAATTAAGTGTGGTTTGCCAGAGATAATATTGTTCAAAGTAGGTTTGCCAAAATATTTTTGGAATTAAAGCTAAGGTGTGTTCTCATAAAAGATATAGTTACTTAGGTATATAAACTTTCCAATTCAAGCTTTCAAGATTCAATTATTATTTACTTGCTATTTACCTAACTCTACTGTAAAAGGTTACAGTATAACCTGTGTTTCCAGCTAAAGGTTTTAAAAGAAATAATGTTAAAAACATTGTAAACATTCTTAGATGTGCATTACTTAACACATATGTGTTTTTTTAATAACCTTGAGCTAAGATTATTTCCTACAACAATTTTCCATGTAAAACAAAATGCACATTTATTTCATGTACATATACAAATGCATGTTAAATAGACAGATATTTAGTTCCCCACCACTAAATACTATTAAGATTTTTGCTTGGAATCCATATTATTAACAGGATTATAAATTTAATAGTTAGCTAGTTTGCCACTTCCATATCTCCATAGACTCCTTTTCATTCTGCACATCTTATTGAGTCAATTGCTAAGCTCTACCAAGTAACTTTCTCCTTTTTAAATAATTTCTATTTATTTGTTTGCACTATTTTCTCTCATTCATCTTGGTTCAAGTCTCTTGTTTTTTACTCTTAATTTAAAATCATTCAAATAGCTTCCTCTAGTATTTTCTTCTGTTATTTGTCACATAGCCAAACTTATTTCCCAAGTTCCCTAATGGTTAGCAGCAGGGCTCACAGTAATCATATGGTTGAACAGTAGTCATTGGAATATTAATGGGAATAATGTGCACTACTTTCAGCTAGTATCCTCTGTGTGCTTTGTTAAAGTGTGTGGTAGTCTGAGATAGGACAAAATGTTTGACAAGTCAACTTTGAATATAGAACTCCTTGATGACCCCATAATAATTCAGTTTTACTATTTCATCAAAAGCATCAAGTTTTGTATCCTCCAAATTCTCTAAATGAAATCATTTGTCTTCTTATTTTTCCACAGCAGAGCTGAGTTATACCTGTGTATAAGGTGTAGGTTGAGGGTCGGAAAACAACATACAGTCTTCAGAATGTGATTTTCTGGATATATGATGTTATCCCTGAGAGAAAGTCTGATTATGAGGTGTTGTCTACATGCAGAGTAACAGAGCTCTCAGTCCCATATCTTGGAAGCAGAGCACAGATAGCAGGGTGATAAACAGCATGCACTGAATGCATGTAGAGGTCTCAGATGCACTTATTAGATCCATGATTTCATGAGTTTCCCCAAAAGGGACTGATTCTATTGGAGGAATTCTTCTGTCATATTTATGAACAAATCTATAAAAATAAGTCTCCCTATTCTTTGTTAGTCATTAGAGGATGGATGTAGCACTCCTTTGAATGGAACAAATTCATCATAGTACCATCCTCTGCCAACTTCCTCACAATCCTCTTCCCCTTTAAATGAGATGACCATAAGTCCTTGCTCACTCCAGGTAATGTGGAACAATGAGATAGCAAAGCTGCTATGGTTGGATGATAAATGAAATGTCCTAATTTTAAGTCTTACCTCAGTCTTTACTTCTCTTAAATATGGTCCTCAGATATGCTATTTGCAGTAAAATTTGCTAATATTAAATGGTATAATAAAATTATGATAGTTAACCTTGGAGCAAGTTGCATATCTTTCTTATCTTTGCATCATTAGAATCTGGAATATTTTATTTTATATATTAGTATTAAAAAGTGTTTATTGAGGGGCTGGGAGTATTCTTAGAGATCACACAGTTGGCGTGCTCAAGGCCCTAGATTCAATTCCTACTACAGAAAAAGAAAGAAAGGGCGGGGGGAGGGAGAGAAGGAGGGAGGAAGGAAGAAAGGAAGGAAGGAAGGAAGGAAGGAAGGAAGGAAGGAAGGAAGGAAAGAAGGAAGGAAAAGAAAGACTGAATGAATATGTAAAATATAAAGAAGAAAGGAAAACTTGAAAGAATCTTAGCACAAATTCTCAAACAATTGACCTTGGGGAAGTATTGACCTTATTTTTTTTTTCATATATTTGACCCCATACTAGCATCTGCTTCTCCATGAGTATTTGTATAAAAATTTTAAAATTCCATTAAGAATCATGGCTGAACTAAAATATTCTCCTTTTATTTCCCAGTCTAATCTTTCTACCTTTTTCAAAGAAATTAAGATTGAAAATGTTAAAAGCATATAGGGATATTACAGGAGAAAGTTTACTGTTTCTCAAAAGTATTTTACATTTGAGTTTGAAACCTTCAAAATAACACAGATCATCTGGAACACTGGTTTTTTTTTTCTAGTTAAAAATGTTGTCATTGTTTAATAGTGAAAAAGGAAGGAAAGAGAAACATAGGAAGAAAAGGCATTTCAAGGCAGCTGTAGAAGAATCCAGTATAGAAAATGAGTATGGACTAAAAATTTTTGTAGTAAATGGAAATTGAGAAATTAAGAATGTGCTGAGTTAAGAAACATGTTTATTTTATTATATATTCTGTTTAATGGTTTTGTACATGTTAAAAATCTATTGTAAAATTGCCAATAGAAAAAGATAGGGTGGGAGCTAGGGATATAGCTTAGCTGGTATAGTGCTTATCTATCATACACAAGTCCCTGGGTTCAATCCCCAGCACTACCAAAAAAAAAAAAATAGCAAAAGATAGGATGATATAGGAGATGGAAGATACGAAGTAAGATCCAGGAAGTGAGGACAGCATCCAGGATAAGAATCCAGGGAATATGACACAGGATGTATTCCCCATTGTGATGAGAAGGAAGAGGATACAGATGATGGAACCCGGGACATTTGAGACAGGTTTGGGAGACTATTCTTATTGACACACTGTCTTCTCAATATGGCTCTTTCTATAATATGATTATATAGAGAAAGCATGTTTTTGCTTGGTTTTAACTATTAAGCTGATCTTACAGAGTTCATGCATAGCTATTATTGGAAAAATAAACTAAATACACTAAATACCTATTCCTTTTAGTCAGATTCACACAATTCCAGCAATTCCTTCAATTTATCATACATAATATTACTCAGTTCTGGTCATAATTGGCACAATTTGGTCATAGATGATGTCTAAATGAGTTCCTGAGGCATGCGAGGACTTACTCTCTAGTAGAGTTCGGGAAAAAGGCTGTCTCCTGAGGGTCCTCAGGTCCAAGCTGTGTGTTGTTCCTTGGCCCATTCCTCCAATCATTGTTGGCCTCAAATGCAGAAGTCCATGGTAATGACCTCACAGTTTACTCATTTTGTGTCATTTCTCTCTCAGTTCTTGACAACTGCCCATCTCCACCCTCTGCTGTGAGATCATTACACTCTCCTTTGGAGGCCACAAGGCAGTTCAATTTCAACTCAAGTCCATATCTCCCAGGTATTGTGAGTGATTTGGGCAACGTTACATGTTGACATCCTATTTATTTATCTTATTTCTTGGTCTAGTCAAGCTTGCCAAGTAGCTATGTGCCCAGTTAATAAAAAGGTAATTTTCCCCCCAAGTCCAGAAATAGGTCAGTCACTTTAGTTTGCAACAGATACTATCCTCACTTGGCTAACAAATCTGCCGAGTAAAGAGTTTCAAAGATCCAGAGAAAGCAAACCAATTTTCCTCTAAGTCTCTCTCTCTTTTTTTTTTTTTTTTTTTTTTTTTTACCTTTGTTTGTGATCATCTTCCAGGAGTAGGAAAGGAGAAAAATCATCCTTACTGCATCTTCTTTTCTGGCTGTATCTGATCCTAAAGTAGGATGAGACATCAGTTTCTTTCCATGAGTGGACCAGAAGAGATCACTTCTCCAGATTTGTGTTCGGTATAATAAATGAGGATAAAAATAATATTTAGCAAATCTTTCCTACTACCCTACCAAGAGTTCTAGTACTGGCTTTCTTCTCACTTAGATAAATTTTGAAATAAAATATAATTTAAAAGGCAAATATTATGCTATAATTTTAAAAAGAGGCATACAAAGAAAGTATTAAAGTATTATCTTTTTGACCTGACTGAGGTAAATATTGGAAGTCACCTATAACCAGAGCTTGAGTAGAGAATCAGGAATATATAATAGAAGAATCCATTATTGGAAAATCCAGGGCAGAGCAACACTGCAGACATTAACACTTGCAGGATACAGGCCATATCTTAAACAGCAAATACAGGAACAGATGATTCAGAATACAGAACCACTATCTCTCTATACTGTCTAGTTTGTTGCCTAAAGCAAAAGGCTAGTGAGGCAGTATCTGCAGACGTGGTAGGGCCAGCAGCACATCCAAGATGAGCAAGCAAGCATGTCATGAGGATTCACAAAGTGGTTATTAGCTTTGGCCACATTAGTGTCAGCTGGGGAGAGCTTTTAGTGATCCAGGAGCCAGGTTATGCCTTGTCATATAAGAATTTCTGGTTAAAAACATTCCTGGTTTAAAACACTCCTTAGGTGATTCCACTGTACATCAAGTTTGAGAAAGATGCACTAAAGAAAGATTTATGTATGAGAACAATGGAAATCCAGCTTTTGTGAAATTAGGTGAGTTATCATACTATCAAAGTCTCTTTCCTATATGCACATAAATTCATTACAAATTAAGATATTATACTATGCTTATTTTTTCTCTAAAACTTATGTATAAGGAGTACAGGGGTTTTTACTGTGAATGTCTGATATTTCTCCAGACCCATGATTTTTTTTCCCCATATTGCTTTACAGATTATGGTAGAACAGATAAATGAGAAAAATCTTGGTTAAATAAATAAAAATATATCTGAAAAATTTAAGCACAAACTAAAAGATACACAGATCTTTAAATACCTCTCTGATACAAGTCACAGCTAAACTTTTCACCTCAATAAATTATATAAAGAAGAATCTGTTTCCAGATGGAAACTACCAAAGCTCTAAGTTCCGAGATTAAGGACATTTTAAATAATGTGCAATACCTCTCTAGCTATCAATTAGCCAAGAAGTCATCATTCAAATGTTCTGGAAGAGAATTCACTCATATTTGAAAATCAGCACAGTATTTCATTGCAAAGGCAAATAGAATACAGTTCACTTAATACATTCTTCAAGAAAACAGGAATAGTTGCTATTATTTAATTTCAAACCCAGCCCCAAGTACTGTTTATCATTGGGTACTGTTCTTTTATAAGTGAAATTTTTATAATGCTAAAATTATGTTAGCTTGTATAGGTATTAATTCACATATTTCACTGTGGAAATCAACCTGACAGCATGCATGGTGAGAAAACATTACACATTACCTAATGAGAATTCTAGTCTGAGAGGAGAAAGCTAAAGATAATTCTGTACTTTGGGGGCCACGACAATCACCTCTAGGAAAATGGATGTGATTAATAAATTCTGGAGAAGTTAGTAACTTTTGTGTGTGAGATAATTTAAAGGAGACAGAGTAAGAACAGGTACTGCATACAAAATAAAAGATGTAAAGAAGTTAAACCTCTAGCAAAGGATATTGGCTAGCAGGCATTCAGTTTTATTTTGCAAGGATAATATTTTGCAACAGATCATACTAAAAAATATGACATTTAATGCCTTCTAACAAAATCTTTAAGCCTCTTCTGACTCCCACTTAGAATTATACAGTGTTTCAGTCTACATAGTATTTTTAGATATAAGGAAACATTATATTATAATAATACATATCCTTCTTCAGCTACAGTTTTTCATGTATTTCCTATCAGATCTTAGGCAAACTATCTAAACTTCCTGACTGCACTAACATTGTGATCATTAAACAAATAATATGTATCTATGTATGTTAGTTGGGTAATACAGGTGAAGATGTGATTTGCCTAGTCACTCGTAGCTTACTTAACCATTGGCAGAATTGGGACTAGAACCATAGGCTTCTGGCTTCTCTCAAATATGTTTGCTTTGCCTCCCACTTCCTAAAAGGCAGATGGTATATTATGATTTTTTTAAGTTTCTTAGAATTTATCTTAATATCCCAAACACTTTTGAAAGGAAGAAACTACTAAGTGGCTTAGTAAAGTATCTGATAATACCAATAGATAGAATTCTCAAGCTTTTAGTATTAGATCTCTGAAGCCACATGGAATATTTCGAACTATAAAACAACATTTTTTTTCCATTTTTTTCCCCAATAGAAACCTCTTTTACTATTTTATGGAGAATATTTTGTGTTCCCTGCTTTAAAAAAAAAAGGAAGATACAGATTAGAAAAAAAAAGAAAGAAAGAAATCAAGACTCAAATTCTGTATTTTAAAATATATTCCTTTCCAAATTTTTATGTGTTTATTTGTTTGTTTACTGTATGTGGTACTGGGGACAGAACCCAGGTCTTTACACATGCTAGACTAGGTCTGTTCCTAGCCCCTAAGGTTTTGTTTTCAACATGCACATAAGAATTGTACATTTTTGATGGGGTATATTTTGATGTTTAAATATATGCATGCATTCTGTAATAATCAAATTGGGGTATTTATCAAATCTATCACCTCATATATGTATCATTTTCTTGCTGTAAGAATATTTAATTTCTTTTTTTTTTTCTAGTTACTTTGAAATATTCACCACAACATTGTTAACCCTAGTCTCCCTACTGTGCAACAGGACACTAGATTTATTCCTCTTACCTAATTATGATGTTGTACCCATTGACCAATATCTCCCTCCTCTTCCCTCCTCTTCAATCTTTCCAGCTTCTGGTAACTAATCTTCTATTGTTTACTTCCATGAGCTCAGTTTCTATAGATCCACATATGAGTGAGAAGATGTGTTATTTGTCTTCCTGTGCCTGACTTGTTCTACTTAAATATAATGTCCTCCACGTTCACCCATATTGTCACAAATAACAGGACTTTTTTTTCGATTTATGGTTGAACATATTCTATTGTGAATATGTACCACAATTTCTTTAATCAACACTTGGGTTGATTCCATATGTTGGCAATGTAACTAGTGCTAAAATGAACATGGTAATGAAGGGACTGTTCAACACACTGATTTAATTTTACTTTATGAATATCACTAACAGTGGGATGGATGGATCATATGATAACTCTAGTTTTAATTTTGAAAAATTTTCATACTGCTTTCCATAATGGCTCTACTAATTTATATTCATATCATCAGACTGCAAGTGTTCCTGCTTCTTCATATCCATGATGGAAATTGTTATCTTTTGTCTTTTTTATAATAATCCTTCTAATTAGGGTGAGGTGAAATCTCATTGTAGCTTTAATTTTCATTTCCCTGATGATTAATAATGTTGAGAAATTTTTAATATACCTGTTTGATCATTTGTATGTCTTCTTTTGAGAAATGTTTATTCAGATCTTTCAATAATCTTTAATGAATTTTTTTATATTGTGTAATTTGGGTATATAAATACTCCAGATATTAACCACTTGTTGAATGCTTTTTTTCAGAAGGGAACATAGTTTTGGGCTCTTTTTCCTACTTGTGGGTGAGAAAAGAACCCATACTGTTAGGTTCCTTTCTTACACCAGTGCTTCATGACGTTTTGAGAAAGGAACCCAAAAGCATAGGCAACAAAAGCAAAAACAGACAAATGGATTATATCAAGCTAAAATTCTTCTGCATAGCAAAGGAAACAATAAAGAGTGTAAAGACGAAATACATATAGAAAATAAAAATATTTGCACACTATAAATCGAAATATAACTTTGAATTAAAGAGAGACACAATAGTTTTAAGAGAAAAGGCTTTTAAATTTGCATGATAAGGGAACTTTCAAGCTTTTAAATCTTTACCTAAATAACTGACACTGAGAAACACAAATTTGTTAGAATGAGTTTTTTCTTACTTGAGATATCTTAATAAAGAACATGGAAAGAGGGTTACTGACCTAAGATGGCAAAAAGAGAAAGCCATGGGGTAGTGTCCTATTGGATTATAAATGATAGGATTAGAAGTGATTTCACCTACATTCCTGGGTGGGGTGACAAAGCATTCAGCCTCATGTTATCAATCCCATAAATTCTTAGGAAGTAACTTAAATTGTGGCTCTGCAAATGCAGAAGTAAAGTTTAAATGGTTGTTGAGCTGGTTTACAGGAGTAAACCCCATGGATCCTAGACATGAGAGCAGACATATAATTTTATTTTACTTGAATTGTCCTGGTGGCATAGCTGTGACCTGGAAAGACAGCAGTCTGAAGGGGCAAGAATAAGAAAGTCATTGTGGAAAGTGTCTCATTACCTTCTAGATATAACATGAGATCTCACGTGAGCTGGGGTGGAGGGCTGATGTGTTATCAAGCTTTTCAGTGCTTTGACCAAAATACCTCTCTAAGGACAACTTGGAGGATGACAAGTTTATTTTGGGTTCATGGTTTCAAAGGTTCAGTCCATGGTGGGCTGATGCCATTGCCCTGGGCCCAAAGTGAGATAGAATATAATAGAAAAAGTGCATGATAGAGGAAAACTGCTCGCCTCATGATAGCAAGGAAGTGGAGAGAGAGGAAGAGGGAGAGGTAGAGGGACAGTGAGAGGAAGAAGCAGGGTAAGAGATAGACAGGGAGAGAAACCCAGGGTTAATATATCTAATTCCCAAGGGCATACACCCAGTGACCTACATCTTCCATCCATGATCCAACTTGACAATAGTTACCACCTCATAATCCAAATTGTTTATTAATCTATAAGTGAATTAATCCATGGATTAGGTTATGATTCTCACAGTCTAATCATTTCAACTCTTAATATTCCTCCATTGAAAGATGAGCTTTTTTGAGGAACATTTTATATTCAGACTGTAACAACTGACTGCACCAAAGCAGTAAACAGGAGTGAGAGTCTGCAGAACAGCTCAAGTTTGGATGGTCCATTATTAAGTTAATTTACCAGCTCTCTCTCTTAATTGCTGTATTAATATATTCCATTTTTTAATCACTGTGTTCATCAGTTTTCCTATCTATTAAACATGGATGGTAAATTAATAGTACTTACTCCTCAAAGCTGTTATGAAGGCTGGATGAGTTCAGATAGAAGTAGTATTTAGTATAAAGCTATGTAAGTACACCAAACATGTTGGATGTTTTTTATGCTCATCTCAGCAGAGGATAGCTATGGATAGATATACAACTGGACACTTACTCCTTTTTTCACATTAGAGTGGTTATAGTCCCTGAAATTTAGAAATTATGCCATAGTAGAAGTGGGAGTAGTAACAGAAAATAACCCTAATTTTAGTATAAAAAGTTCAAAGAGTCTTTATTTGATAAGGTTTAATTTTCTACTACTAGGTACAATTATAAATTAACTTCAGTGTGTGTGTGTGTGTGTGTGTGTGTGTGTGTGTATGTTTCTTAGACATATACTTTGTCATAGTTTAGATATGAGGTGTCCTCTAAAAACTGCTGTGTTAATGTGGGACTATACAGTGGTAAACTGATTAGATTATGAGAGTTTTAACCTAATTAGTCCATCTTAGTTTGAATGGACTGATTGGTAACTGTAGGCAGATGGGGTGTGGCTGGAAGAGGTCAGTCACTCGGGGCTGCCCTGGAAGGGTTCATCTTCCCAGTGATCACTCACTCCCCTCTCTCTGTTTCCTGTCTGCCATAAATGGATCAACTTTCCTCTTTCATGCCCTTTCAAACATGATGATCTGTCTCACCTTGGTCCCAGAGCAATGGAGTCAGCCACTACAGACTGAACCTCTAAAACCATAAGACCAAAATAAACTTGTCCTCCTTTAAATTGTTCTTGTTGAGTATTTTGGACACAGCAATGAAAAGCTGACTAACATATGCCTTATACATATACATATATATTATATAATGTATTCAAGGTAATTATAATATATATATATAGTATATATAAATATAAATGTGCTTCAAGACAGCTAAGTAATATCAGCATGTAGTCTAGAAAATTTATAGCACCAAAAACAGAAGGCTCTTTAACTGAAAATTCTTTTTTAGTGTAACAATTGGACTTATGTTACTGTTGTGTATGTGTATACACACAGACACACACACACATATATACATATGCATACACCCACATGTCTATTTCATGTCTGAACAATGATGTTATTATAGCAAAGATAATTAATCATCCTGTTAAGTGATTTAGGAATGTATTAAGGAATGTAGCCACATAGGTTTAAATCCAAGGCCCTCTTAATAAATGTTTATATAGTGATCTGTTTCATAATCATAATCGATAAGCATGTAATAATATGTAAACATTGTCTATCCACTGGCAAATCAATACAGAGTAACCTCATGTTCCATTTAACCTGTCTGTAAATGTTACTACTTTTTGATGTCTGATTAAGTACAGGCAAAATAATATTTTTGGACAAGAAATTGGTATGTGTTAAATAAATCTAGGAAGATGAAATATAGAAATATCTAAAAACAGAAATTAATCAAGCTTTGCTGAGCATGCTTATCATTTTAAGAATCAAGAACTTATAACTGGGAAAGTCCCAAGATGAAGGGCATAGATTGACTTTAACCATTATGAGTGGAGAGTGTGAGTGCACTATTCATTCATGTGTCAATCAGAGCTTAAAAGGTTGGTTTTGAGACTACAGAGATTATTGCTTTCCAAGGCATTAAAGTTTAAAAATCTCTGTGTTCAACAAAACTTGGAAAATGAAAAAGTTTTAAAGAGATGAAGGTGAGGCAATGCAACTTGTTTTACGTGCCTAAGCTGAACTTGTAATGTACCTCTCTCTCTCCTCACTTCTTTTCATCATTTTCCTACTTTCCCTTCTGTTTCCCAGCAATCAAGCCTTAGAGTCTGTCTAGTCTAAGAGCTACACTGTGCTATACAATGATGGAAGGCTTTAATGGTAAATGCTTCTATCTTAATATACAAAAATTCATAGTTCTAACTCATTCTGTAACTAGACTTGAGAAGGAAAATCTAATATAAAAAATATCAGATCATTTCAAAGTCCAAGAAAATTATTATGGTTTGTAACAGAGAGGCAGTAGCTCAACATCTGCAACACCTGCTTAACTCCTTCCTCCATTCTAAGGATAAAAACTGAGCATTTGCATGCCAGGTACATTTCCATGACATGATGTTAATTGTTTTTTGTTTGTTTGTTTCTTTGTTTTCAGTTTAGTTCTTCTGCACTTATTCTCAGTTCACAGACATAAACTTGGATATTGTCAGTGTAATGGCATGCTATAAAAACTCAGTTGCGTATATATTTCTCATTTTATATTCTACATATTTTCCACAGCAAGTATGAAAAATATGGAGCAAGTGGCTGTCAGTTCTTCTTTAGCATGAAGAAATCAAATATTAGAAGATGGTAGAAATCAGAAAAGCAGGGAAAGAGAGTTCACAGGGAGGCAGCTGAATATCATCAGTGTAGGCAGTGCTGCAATTATTTGGTGAAAGTGTCTAGAGGCCACTCTGGAGGGGGAAGTATTAGGGCCATCACTTACATCACTCTTCCTCTGCTAACTTTCCAATGATAAGAACATACAAGAATGGCAGAGCCTACACTTATCTTCTTGCCATAAAAAACTAGAAAACTCAACAAATGATCTGAAATAAGATTTTTCAAATGTTAGACAATAGGAAGCACAGGACTATTATTCCTGGAATTAGGAAAACAGTCACAGTAGCTTTATGCTTGGAAACAATTACTGGAATGCAGCCCAGTGAGGGAGAACCCAAACAGAAATCAGTGGTTATATTGTGCTGCTGCATGAGGATTAGATCTTTAGGAGGCTGAGATGAATGGAATTTATAGGGTAGAGACATGAGGTGAGTGAGCTACATAGTAATCACTCCATTTATCTTAGAGGTTCCTATGTTTTTTGGGAATTCTAATCTACAAAAATAAAGAATAAAACCTCTAATGACAGGCAAAGAACATCTTTTAAGGAGAGAACAATTAACAAGAAATTGTCAGTCAATTAATTTTCGAGAATCACAAATAAAGCTGGGAATTATTCAAGAGTTACTCATACATGTGGAGACTCATCAACATGTGGAAAATTGTGTAGAGATTTCAGAAAGATTCCCTTTAATAGTAGGTCTAAACTATATTGCTTTAGATCTACCTTAAAATTTTAAAGGTTAAAAAAGGCTTTGAAATAAATAATTGAAAAATAACTTACATGCCAAAAAATTTTACATATATATCAAAACTTAAAAATATACTATTCATAAGCATCAAATAAAATAATTACATATATGAAGAATGTGTAGAATATTAAGAATAAGGGAAATGAGCTTTATAACCTGGAAAGATATCCACAAATATAAACATTCTCAACAGTGACAGGAATGGGAGTATTTGTCTACAAAAATAAAATCTATAAAGGACTATAAAATCCTTATAAACAGGCTCAGATACTTTAAGGAAAACATGAACATAATAAGAGGATAAATGAAAATATATATAAAATATCTAAATGTAATTTCTTGAAATGAAGAATAAAATATCCAAAATGAAAAGTTCAGTGGCTAGTATTAATATCAGATTTGACTTTGAATTTAAAAAAATCAGTAAACTTGAAAAGATAGTATCAAAAGCCATTCAAAAATAAAGAAATGAGAAGTCAAACAAACAAACAAAAAACAAAACAAAAAAAAAACAATTTTGGGAAAAAGATTAGCAATCTTAAAATTTACACTCTAAATGCCTATTTTAGGTAGAGTGCTGAGGAAATGAGAAGTCAAACAAACAAACAAAAAACAAAACAAAAAAAACAATTTTGGGAAAAAGATTAGCAATCTTAAAATTTACACTCTAAATGCCTATTTTAGGTAGAGTGCTGAGGAAAAGTTTCTCTCTCTCTCTCTCTCTCTCTCTCTCTCTCTCTCTCTCTTTCTTTCTTTCCTTCTTTTTTCTTTCTTCTTTTTTTTTTTTTTTGCTAGAACTTGTGATCCTCCTGTCTAAGCTTCCAAGTCACTGGGATTACACAGGTGCACCACCATGTCCAGTTAGGAAAAGGCATTTTAAATAAGCAAATCAAATAATTCAAAAGCACCTTACCATGCAAAGGTCATTTTCCCAGCATTATAATGCCCATAAAAGTAATAACATTATAATTAGAGTTGTGCTATAATTTTAGGTGATGTTTGTCTTTACCTTATATTAGTTACAAGTCAAAATTAGTTACAACTCAGTCATTACAACAAAAACAAAATAAACTGACCTGAAGCTCAAGAACATTATTCAGACCAGTAGAATTAGAAATATTTCATCTCTGATTTGACAGGGAAGGTAATATAAACAACCTTAGACAAAATTATCATTTCATTCTATTTTGCAAGCAGTTTTTAATGCCTCATTGCAAAGAATATATTTCTATCTGCCTAAGTAGCAGTGATAATATAGATTTTTGAATTAGCTTTTATGGAAAATCATAGCAAATTTCCTTTATTCTGACTTCATTTGTTATGTAGGTCATTATGCAATTTATTTTTATTGATCATTATGTCAATACTGTCTTGTGATTTTCAATTAGATATTTCACCATACAATGATGTCACTGTATTATTTCTTGCATATCTGTAAGTTGAGTTATTCACAACAACTGTCATTTATTGTTAGCACCCACAATTCTGGAAATCTCATGCAAGATTCTGGAAATAATTAAGTTCCTTAGAAAGTATCACTTAAGCCAGACCTTTAAGATGACAAAATCAAAGAAAGATATAAGAGACATTTTGCAAAAATAAAGAGATACCTATTTTAGCTCCTGAAATAATATGATACCTGAATTGTGCAAATTTGTTATCGGTATTTATGTAAATTGTTTTATGTAAATATGAACTACAAAAATATCAGAAAGCATACTATGCCACATTGCTCTAGAACCAAGAGCATACAATCATTACTCAAACTTAAATGCATAGCAATTCTGAATATAATAAATAAGTGAAATGCTGAAAGACATATTTTTAAAATAAACTAATTTTGAAACTGCAGGGTAAAATAAAGTTGGGAACAAACAGAAGAATTGAAAATTGAAAATATTTTAGATAAATATATGTCTCCTTTAAGGTGCTAAGAAAAGACAAAACAACTAATTGGCAAAAAAAGTGATGAGTTTTTGTTAATTTGGGAAAGAGATTTTACTTCAAAATAATAGCTGCATTTTCAAGTCACATGGCAAACAATATAGATAGATATACAGGTAGATACACATAGACACACAGACACACACACACACAGACACACACACACACACACATTTGGTATCTGATGTGGGGAACAAAGTATCTACCAAGCTTGGCAAGTAGATTTTGAAATTTTAATTCTTAAATTATCTATGTAATGGGTCTTAGCATATCTACATATCAAAGATGAATAAGTAGAAAGGATGATATCCTATAGTAATTTGCACCTACTGGAGTGCGCTCCTCACTTTAAATGCATCACCAGAGCTGGCAAGAATCAGTTTCTTTCAGGCTACCTTAATTCTGTTAATTTAGACTATCAAAATATCAAAATTACCTGAAAAAGGTAAATTTGAAAGTATCTTTGATGTCAATAGCTTCATATATTTCTATTAACTCTTTTAAAATTTCTAATAAATATCCATGGCCACAGGATTTCTTTTAATTCACTGACTGATATAGTAATAAGTTATCTGTGTATAAGGAAAGAGTTTTCTTTTAATTTTCTAAAATGAACATCATTTTCCCATATAATGACAGAAATTTAAAAACATATGATTGCCCTTTCCTCTCTTGGCCAAAT
The DNA here is from genome assembly GCF_045843805.1 of Urocitellus parryii. NCBI lineage: Eukaryota > Metazoa > Chordata > Mammalia > Rodentia > Sciuridae > Urocitellus > Urocitellus parryii. The sequence continues at coordinate 62,322,487 of NC_135533.1, forward strand.
TCATGTTGTGATATCAAAGAAGAAAAATAGATCTAAATTTTTAATTTCAAAATTCAGTACTTAGGAATTCAAACATTTTCACAAGAATATTCTCAAATACTTTCTGGAACTCGTGAAACTAAAGGAAGAATAGATGAAAAAGGAAGCCATTTCTTTTTTTACCCTACCCTAGGTTGGAAAAAGTCAGGGAAAGAAAAATAAATACACACAATATAATATACTTGTAAAGAGTTCTTGTTTTAATGTATAAATAAACATGTTCGAATGAAGAGATTTCAACATGCTTTCTTTTGGAGTATTTATTTGTAAAAATGACAGGTTTCAGAAATCATTATCCAAAGTAAAGAAAACTAATTCCAAGAAAAATCAAGGTTATGTGCAATTGTTCAATTCCACATCATCCAAGTTTCCACTTAAAAGAATTCTCTGTGAGCCTCTACCCATTGTAAATGTGTTGCTTTTGGTTTTTGGCCTGTACATTTTTATATTCATTATCCTGACTTACCTTTTGGTTCATTCCTTCAATTCACTGACTATCATTCTATTTAGCCTCTTCTTTTCTGTCTCTTAGTGTCTATACATTTGTTAGAATGTCAGTTATCATTTTGTCCCAAGAATATGTAGTCTAAAAAGTCATTAGATGTCTTAGTCAAACAGAATTAGGAAGCTGTAAACTGACATTTTTTTGTGTGTTATAATGCCTTCTAGACTTGAGAGAAAGATCACAAATTCCTCTTGAAAGAAAAATATGATGAACCAAATGTTATTTGTTAATAATTTTAAGAGTTTTCAGTGCAAAAAGGGTGTCACAACTATATATGTATATAACTGTGTATTTATACAAGGGCACACACAAGTGTTTCTGCTTTTTACATGTTTTCATTTATGTTCCTGCTTCTGTTTGCACATGTATACCTATGCCTATGTGAGTAAGGCTATTTTTTCATGGAAGTGAACACATAAATATAAAGGTATCAATCCATATAAGTGTACTTCTCTATTTTCTTATGTATGTACATGTATAAATATATAAGCATATGTAAATATGAATTACGGACTCTTTATTTTCAAAGGGAGGGCACACCTGAATTTGAGCAGGAGAAACTTTTAACTTCTGAAACAATAAACAAGGGGAAAAGACCAGTTGTAGCCAATGAACCTTTATGGAAGACCATGCAAAACCATCAAGAATAATATTTGCCACATTGTACAGACCTTGAGATAGTTTTCTTTCATTGGTGCAAGGCTCTCTTCAATCTTCAAGATGGTGTTTGTATAATTCTTAATGAAATACAAAGCTTTTAATTTGGAGAGCTTTTTCTTGAACCTAAATTATTGCAAAAATTAAAAGTTAACAATTGTGCACTTATTTATTTGGTGGAAAAAATTGGTCTCCTGCAAGCATTCTAAATTAAGGTTTCTTAAACAGCAGTATTCTTTAAAATAAACTAGCAAAAGTGCAAGTGATTCTTATAACCCAGCCATTGGAATTCAATAGGTATTAAGTAAGTTACAGAAATCTAAATTTTATGGCATACCTTGTGTGGTTTTAATGCAGCTGGATCATGGACCACACTTAGAGAAAGAGAGTACAGAGCTGAGATTTGAATTTCATAATTTTTCTCTAATGTAAAGAACCAAAAGAGAGCAGAAATAATCAAATCTCTCTGTAGTTTCTGCCAAGTAACCAGAAATCCTACAAAGTTACCTTCTGCATTACAAATGTTAACATATGTGGGCATGGTTCTAAGTATTTGATTTTGACTAGTGAGAGGATTTGCACATGGTACATGTTTCAGTTCTAAGTGAGGATATGGTAATATATCATACTCAAGCAGTACAGTTCATATAAGCCTTTGGAGATTCAAGGTTCTTATAATGAATATTAATTAAACTGCTATAAGCCCATAAGGTGTCAGGGCCAAAGCTAAGAGACAGATTTATTTAAAAGACATATTTACAGCCATTGGGAGTACAATCGTTAATCATTCATCCCTTGATGAATGTTATGGTAGCAGTCAAGTGGAACACACCTGCTGTGTGGGGCCTGAGACAAGTCCATCATGAGGCTGCCCTGACTCCTGTGGAATGTTGATGGCAACATCAGCTAAGCAGATGTGGCAGGACAATGCAGTGGCTGCAGCAGTCAAAGGAATGTAGAGCCATAAAGTGCAAATGAATATTAAGTAACACAGGAGCCCAGCTGAAATGCCTTGGAGCATTCAGTCTTTGAAACTTATTATTTATCATTCCTCAGGGACAATATATGTTAGTGAGGATAGGATGTCCTTTGCTGCCAATTCTTTATGTCATTTGGGGTAAACACTAATTCAGACAAACTATTATTCAAATAAGTCAGGCTTCTGTAAGATCTAGAAACTCACTGCTCTGTTGATTGTCTTTTCTGGAGCAGACTAAAGAAGAGTATTTGTGCTAATGAAATACGATGACCTTCTTGGGTGCCATCATGTCATGTATGTGGATATACAGCAGGTCTCTAGTGAAAATATGAATTCCATATGTATACTACAAAGAAGAGAAGAGCTGATCAGCCTCTGCTGACAACATTATAATAATGTTAATTTGTGTAAAAATAGCCAAATTTATGAGTAATCCATTTTACTTGAAGTAATTTGACAACATTCTATTACTGGAAAATATAAATACAATATCTGAACAATGTGATTTATGTTAACTATGTACATAAAATGTTATGTAATCAGAGGAAATTATCAACAAGTCAGATTTTCAAGAGAAGGGCAGCAATACCATATGTCATTTTCGGAAACTGATACTCACTAAAAATGTATTCTAACATGATTTTTGTAAAACCCACAATGAATAACATGATATCTTGAACCCCAATGAGATCTATGGATAATACAAAATATACACAAATATTATCCAGTGGAAATTGAAAATAAATAGCAGAAACCAGCACACAGCTGCAAATAATAATTTCTGACATATTATTAAAAGTCTCAAAGTATACATCTATATATGGACTCAAACTGCCATGTAATGATTTAATCAAAGTTTTACCAACTTGTTACATATTATTTATACTTCTTGTATCAGTCAGGGTTCTCTAGAAAAATAAAATCAACTATATACATACATGTGTGTATATACATAGAGTAAGGGATGGGCTCATGTGCTTTTAGAGACTAAGCAGTCTCAAGATCTACACTTGGCAAACTGGAGACCCAGGAGAGCGCTAGTAGTTCTGTCTGAGCTGGCATGCTTGAGACTCAATAAGTGCCAATATTTCAGTTCAAACTTAGAGACAATAAAAGACTAACTTCCCAGCTCAGCCATAAGGTAAACAAGTTCTTTCCCTCTGACCAAAGTGCCAGACTTTTTTTGTTCTATTCCTGCATTCCCCTAATTTGTGAAGTCCACCCACTTGGTGGTGGCGGGGGTGAGGAAATTTGTTTTAGTCAGTCTACCAATTCAGATGCTGGTCTCAAAAAATAAAAAGAAAATATTCCGCATGGTGGCACATGCCTGTAATCCGAGTGACTCTGGAGGCTGAGGCGGGAGGATTACAAATTAGAGGCCTCAGCAATTTAGTGAGATCCTAAACAATTTAGCAAGACCTTATCACAAAAATAAAAGGGGTTGACAATATAGCTCAGCAGTAAAGCATCCCTGGGTCTAATCCCCAGTGCCAAAAAAAAAAAAAAAAAAAAGTGGAGAAAGTGGAGGAGACCATAGCTACTGCCCTTACTGTGTTTACATTTTAAAAGGGATGGGAATGGACAAAATAGAGAAGACAAACAATCAAAATATAATAAATCACAGGGTTATAATTGCTCAGGAAGATAATAAATAAGAGACATTGAATATACATTCAGGAGATTTTAGTGGGGATGAACTGCTGTTTTAAGTACTGGGTCAGGGAGCACCTCATTGAGAAGCTTGGATTTATCTAGAAATTTTAAAATTGTTGAGGAAAATGTCATGGGTACACCTGTAGAAACAGCCTTTCAATCAGAGGAATCCAAAACACAAAAGGCTGTCATAAAGGCAGTGTGTGGAGTATTTAAGAAAATCAAGGAGACTATATGGGGGAATGAGTGGAAAGATTAATAGAAAAAAAATCAAAATTCATAAACCACAGGCCAGGACATATAGGGCTTGGCAGGATAATAGAATTTAGGTATGTTGGTCTTTCTTTATTAGTAAGAAGTATAGACTTGCGCTCTCTCCTTTGTGAGCTTCCAAAGAAATCCTGGTTATTTAGGAACATGCACTAATTCTTCCATTTAAAAGAAAGAGTAGAAATTTTGTGATATATTCAAAGTGTCTGCAATTGTGCTAGAAATCAAAAACATAAGAGTGAAATAATGAGACATAGCACCTTCCCTCACTGGTTGGTGGAAAGATTGACCATTTAAAAGAACCATTATTATTTAAGTATATTCTAGGAAAGGAGGCATTTTGAGTGCATTGTTAGTAGAAAGGAATGATGAATAATTAAATAAAGGAATGTTTTGCCAAGGAAAGGGTGATGGTTTTAATCTCTAATACCCTTTAAAAGTGTTAGGCAAATGAAAATTGATACAATTACTAGTCAATTTAATAATAATTCTTTCAATTTTCATTTAGAAAGATCAATGTAACTACAGAATGGGTTAGAAGAGAAAACCATCACCCAGCTCGGGCAAAATATGATGAAGGCATGGTTTTACCAGGGAATAAAAGTTACAGAAAGGAATAGAGAGAGAGAATTCAGTCACTGAGAAAATAAAACAAAATACTGATGATTTATTATGGGATGGGACAGTAAGAAAAGAAGTATGATGGACCACCTGGTGCCTGGTTTGGGAAAGTAGTTTATGATGCCATTCCAGAGATAAGAAATACCAGGGAAAATCAGTTTAGGGAAGAGAAGTCAAGTTCATTCTAAGAGCCTTTTACACAGCAAGTGGTGATGTTTAGAATTACGCTGGGCATATGGAGAAATATCTGGGAGAATATACACATTTAGAAAGGAATGGTAATTTAAGACAAGATGTGGACTGAGATTGTTCAGAGAATATATGTGAAATCTGAATATAAGAAAACCTTCCCCAGAACTCCTAAGAATCCAAATGATTTCCAGGTGTGGTGTCAAAGGTTTTTAACACCTATGACTCAGGAGGCTGAGGCAGGAGAATTGCAAATTCAAGACCAGTCTCAGAAATTTAATGAGACCCTGACTCAAAATAGAAATTTAAAAGAGCTGTGGTATATATAGCTCAGTGATAGAGTGCCCCTGGCTTTACCCCAGTAATCCCCCAGCACACATGCGTATGCACCCACACCCCCTCCACATATACACACAGAATCCAAAGAGAAATAGGAAGAAGAAAAAATTATTTTAAGTGTATGCCAGAGAAATAAGAATAAAATCCAAAATTGTGAGGGCTCAAGGAAAGAAAACCTTTTTAAAAATGGAGAGAATGGCTAGTGTTTGCAAATATTCCCAAAAGTCAAGTGATATTATAAACTATTGTAATCGTTCCTGAAACATCATTCTGAATAGCCTTGTGGAAAAAGTTCCATTGAAGTGGTGTGGACAGCCATGTTGAAGGGTGAATATGAAGAAGAGAAACCAAGGGAGATACAGAAACTATAAACTGGTATGGTTCTCATATTTTAAAGATTTTTTTAAAAAAGAATTGTGTTTTATCCATCATCTACCATATAAATGATGAATTGGTAATTAATTGTCATCCACAATGACATTGAGTTGTCCTTCACACCATCTCAATGGCAGGCATAGACCACATCCTGATGAGTCTGGCTGGAAAGAAATGCTCTCAACTCCAGAAGTCAGTGAGACTGCTGTGGTTTGCCAGTAGCATACCTTACTACTGAGGGCAAACTCTTCAGATAATTACAAACACAATGTCAGCAATTCCAGCCAGGGTCGTATTTCAGCAAAACCATCTATGAAAAGCAGGAAACTCAAGTTTGCCAAGCAAAGGGGCCAAGAGCGAAACTGACATTGTTCCAATTGAGTCATTGCCAAAGAAGGCAGGCTATAGGGGAACCAGAAAAGTCTGGGGGTCCAAAACGTCAAGGCAACAGACTACATCCAAATGGGTGAACCATGGAGCAAGACTGGTTAATACCAAACACGATGCAAGGAAATAGAGCAACAGGAAACCAGGAGACAAATCACGTCTGACAGGAGAAGAGCAAAAGCCCCATCTGGGTTCTGAGACCTGAGCCAGAGCCACAGATCTGCCATTCTACAATGTTATACAATGTTAAAGACAACATGTCAGAAAATAAGCTTACAGAGAAATAGATGTCCACACACTGGTTTTCCTGAATTCCTGTATCCTGATCCACCCTCTCTAGGGTTCTGAACACTTTAGATGCTTCAGGCCAGATGGTTTCTTGTTAAAAAATAAATAAATAAAAAATGTTTGTGGGAAAAATAAGGATCTATTACATTTTCTACAAGTGAGTAATAGGTGATTTGTTGAAAAATACAAATAGTCCTGGATGTCTAGAAAAATAAAGCAGATGCATTTAATCAATAATACGCTTAACAATTCCACAACTAGGAGAAAATATGAAAACTAAACTTCATATGTTTGCAGAGGCAAACTCTGTTTTCTAAAGGAAAGAAAATATTCTAATGGGCCTCATAACTTTTTACTCTCAGTTGACTCCATTGTCTTCCTGTCACCCATGAGATGATCCTAAGCAAAACAGTGTAGATGACTCTGAAGTAAAGTTCTCTTCACAAGCTGAAAAGTTACACATACTTCAAAGTTACCCATACTTGATAAAAAATTGGTTATAAAAATCTCACATTAAAAATCAACAAGAGTAATAGTATTATTCCTCAAATGAAAGAAAAAGTCACATTTTAAACTTAATTATATCATTCAGTGAATAATGAAACTATGTTCAATTCAGAACTACTATATGTTATTTCTGAATAATAACTTATTAAAAAATAATAAAATACCCTAAAAGGAAAGATGAAGGAAATGTATGTCAAAATGGAACAAAAAAATATTTCTTTTCTGGAAATTAGAACAGGAATTCAGAGTGGACATGTAATGTATTTTTCCCAAGATGTACAAACATAACAGGCATGACAAAATACAATTGACAAATATTCTTAGTAACAAATGGCCTAAATTGAAATAAGAATTCCGTTGGACTCGAAACTATCAAAAGTACCTATTGGGATTATTCTGTGTTTAAGAAAAATTGATAAAAATGAAAATAACAAATGGCACGTCACATCATGAAATGAGATATTTGACCATTTTGCTTTGCATAGTATTGCAGTGCTTCTGTTTTGACCAAGACATAGAATCATCGAGGATTATTGATCCTTGTGATGTTTTAAGTAATGTGTGTGTGTGTGTGTGTGTGTGTATGTGTGTGTACATATCTATACCTTAGAGCTTTGGCAAGTTATAAAAACATTGGGGTAGAAAGACATCCCCATATCATTCATTTAATAATTAAAGTTTTCCTTTCATCCCAAAGAATTCCCCTGCCATGCTTATTAACTGTGAAAATCCAATATCAGACATCAGAGGGTACCCTGAATGCCACTCTATTTGTGAGCACCTTCCCCTGCTGCTCCAGATCTCTGACCAGGGAATAGAGGTTCTTCAATCCACCCACCAAGACTACAACTGTTTGACACTATTGTGCTCTGGATTTTGTTTTTCTAAATTCAACCCTTGACCTCAGAACAAGGAGGAATCCTTGGTAACCTCACATATCCTCCATCTTAGCACATTCCTGTCAGATGGAAATTGAAATGTCATCTCATCTTCCTAACCTCCCAACCTTCCTATTTATGTCAGCTACCAATAATCATTACTTATTTCATTATTTATTTTTATTAGACTTTTGTATTATAAATGTGCTGTTTCTTCCTGGGACTATCATTCCTGGAAATATCAGCCCTTGTGTGGTTGGCCATTCAACACTGACCTTTCATTCTCCTTATTTTCCCATTTCTTGTTTTTTTTTTTATTGTCTGCAATGTAACTTTGTTATTTATTTTTTAATTGGTACATTATGATTATACATAATCGTAAGATTTGTTATGACATATTTGTACATACACATAATGATTTGGTCAATTTAATCTCCTACTCCTTTCCCTCCTTGGATCCCCTTCTTCTTCTGTACTGGTCTCCCTTCTAATTTCATGAGATTACCCTCATCATTTTTCCATCTTTTTTCTTTAGCTTCCAAATATGAAAGAAAACATATGGTCCTTGACTTTCTGAGTCTGGCCTGTTTGACTTAATATAATACTCCCAAGTTCAATCATTTTTTTCCAAAAATGACATAACTTCATTTTAAATTATAGCTAAATAAAACTCTGTGTGTGTGTGTGTGTGTGTGTGTGCATGTATGAGAGAGAGAGAGAGAGAGAGAGAGAGAGAGAGAGAGAGAAAGAGAGAGAGAGAGAGAGAGAGAATCTTTTATCCATTTATTTGTGGACAAACACCTAGGCTTATTCCATAACTTGACTATTGTGAATTGTGCTGCTATACTTGGGTATGTATATATCACTATAGCACAGTAACTTCTTTTGGATAAGTACTGAGGAGTGATGTAAATGACTCATATGGTTCCAAGTCTTTTGAGGAATTTCCATTCTAATTTCCTTAGCAGCTGTACTATTTTACAACAGTATATAAGTATTCTCTTTTTCCCATATTCTCACCAGCATTCATTATTTGTATTCTTAAAAAAATAATTTGTAACTGGAATTCTAACTGGAATGAAATGGAATCTCAGTGTAGCTTTGATATGAATTTCTTGAATGCTAAAGATGTTGAACATTTTTTCATCTATTTGTTGACCACTTGGGGGATAAAAGTGTCTGTATACTTCATTTGCCCATTTATTGATTGGGCCACTTAATTGTTTTTTGAGGGGGTAAGTTTTTTGAGTTCTTTATATATTCTGGATATTGATCTTCTGTCAGAGGAGTAATTGCAAAGATTTTATGCCATTCTGTATCTTCTGTCTCTATTTCCTGTTTTCAAATGGCATTTCTTTCTACTCTGACAACCATTCTTGTGGTTGGTAACCTCTGAGCTTGTGATTACTGAAAGCCAACCATAACTTCATTTTCCAAAACTGACATCACATTTTCTGGGCTATTTTTAACATTCATCCTCATCTCTGGCCCATGAAATTCAAATTCTTTATCCTTTCTGCAAAGTCTTGTTTATTTGAAGATTAACTTCTATGCTAGTGACACCCACTCCATGCCCACTAGAACCTTTGCTATCTCACTACTCAAGGACTTTGTTCTACTTAACATTGTCTCCTTTATCAATTTTCCCCATCTGCATGATCATTTCCATTAACATGCTGTCATGTTTCCATCTTAAAATGAAAAATTATAAAATGCAAAAACTCCTTGATCCCACATTCCTCTTTCTCCTCTTGAAAGCAAAACTCTTCAAAACATGTGTCTAATCAATGACTCTATCTTCTTTTCCCCTGTTTCTTTTGATTGCTTTCCAATCACAGCTCGATGCAAACTTCTCTGGTAGAAAAAATACGCGTTCTGTGATATTAACTCATATTATACTTGAAAATGCAATTGACGCTAAAGCAACAAACTTCAGTTAACATTTTATCAAGTACCCTGGAATAGAATTTGAAGGATCTTAACACATGCTTAGCCACTCTAAGTGGTATTTAGCCACTCTACCTGGTTTAAATGGATAAGGAAAAAAGTTCTCCAATCATGGCATACATTTATTTCTATAAAATTAAGTTGAATTTATAGTTTCTGTACTTTAACTTCACAGTATTAAGTCTGTGTGCAAGTGTATTTACTGAAAAAGACAAGGAAATTTCAGGTAATACTAAAAGGGTTATTTCGATATTTCTAAAAATTATGAATAAAATTGTTAAGGTTTGTTATAGGAAATGACTTTTGTTCAAAGTTGTCCTCTAACACATCTTGCTCAGAGTTTCAAATATGTCTGTTATAGGAAGTTATGATAATTAACAATCATTGACTTTCTATAACCTTATTTATATTTAAGTAACTTGATTTGACTTCTGAATCAGAAATCATTTGAATACATTTTCTTTTCACTTTCCCCCTAAGAGTCAATTAACAATACCACTTATGATTCTAAGAAAAGTAATGCTAATTGAGGTTTCCCCTATCAATAAGAGTTTCTATTCTGCCAAATCTAATGGATAATTTTCAACTGTGACCTACTTATTTGACTTCTTACCTAGTCCTTTTAAATTTCCCAAACACTTTCTTTATTTACTTCAGGTTCTCCTGCTTTTCCTGACCATTTTGGATGTGCCTTATCAGCTTCTCTATTGACCCTCCTCCTCCTCCTTAGCCTATACCCAGGTTCACGTCCTACTTTTTTTTTTTTTTTTCAGTCTGGCTGAGTAAGTTCAATGTTATCTGTGCATTTCAAATTTTTTATATCTCTGGAACTCACCTCTTCTCTGAACTTTCAAAAAACTTCCAAAACACTATTCATATTTTCTTGGCATCCTAGGTAGAATTATTATTTTTTCTATCCACACATATCCCCAAACCAAACCTCTTATTTTTTAAATCTAACTGTCATATTCTTCCTTTTATTTTTAGTCATTAAACTCTAAAATATAGGCAGTATGACATACTCTTTCTTATGTTCAGTATCAATACATCCACAAGTGTCCTCTCTCTACCTAAAATATATGGGACTGGTGTTGTAACTCAGCAGTAGAGTGCTTGCCTAGCATGTGTGAGGTGCTGGGTTTGATCCTCAGAAACACATAAAAATAAATAAATAAAATAAAGGTATTGTGTCCAACTACAAATAATATACATATTAATTAATACATATTAGTATTATATTAATTGTAGTTGGACACAATAAATTATATATACACACATAATATAACACACACACACACACACACACACACATATATATATCTCCAATCTAGACTGTTCATTCTAACTTGCATCACCATGGTATAAGCTGCTAGCATCTCTTGGTTGGACCATGTGATCCCTTCATTGAATCTCCAACCATGCAACCCAAGTGATCTCTTTAAAAATTAAATCAGATCATTTCACTATCTTGGTTAACACCATCAAGTTGCATCTCAACACAAGAATAAAGTCCAAGTTTTCACCATGACTCATAGGGCCATGTCTGATTTAGTCCTGGATAGTTCTTGAATTTCAGTCATGCTAGCCTCCTTTTTAACCCTTCAATGAAGCTGTACTTATCTTCTTTCCTTTGTACTTGCTGCATTCTCTATACGGAAATTTCCTTTCAGAAATATTTTCATGAGTAATTGTCTCAATTTATGTGTATCTTTAAACATTACATACTCCCAAGTATCCTGCCTGAAACACCATTTCTTCAGTAAAACCTCAAGTCATAATTCTGTATTCTTTAGTCATGCTTTATTTCCTTCAAAACAGAAATTTTACTCTCTGAGATTGCAATTCATTTTATATTTTTAATGTTTTTTTTTACATATTTTATATTTGTCTTCATAAGAAGAACCAAGAGACTTGATCTTTTGGAAGTAAGTAAGAACTTAATAAATAACTAAGTTCATAGCCTGACCACCATCAACTTCTTGCATGTTCTCCTTCCATACTAAATTCCAGCCATACTTGTCTAGTTTTAATTACATCACCTCATTAGTATTGTCATCCAGTCAATGTACTCTTCTTCACTTGGAACAATCTGCCTTTCTCCAAACACTTCTTTTTCTTTTTATAGTTGAGTGTACATATTTTGAACTCCTCACTGAAATACGTCTGCTATAGAAAAGCCAGACCTGCCATAATTTCATTCTTCTTTATGGCTGAATAATATTGCATTGTGTATATATACCACATTTTCTTTATCCATTCCTCTGTTGAAGAGCACCTAAGTTGGTTCTGTAGCTTAGCTATTGTGAATTGAGCTGCTACAAATATTAATGTGACTGTGTTAACATAGCATGCTGATATTTAGTCCTTTGGGCAGCTACTGAGTAGTGGGATAACTGGGGAAAATGGTGATTCCATTCCAAATTTCCTGAGTAATTTCCATACTGCTTTCCAGAGTGGTTGATTGATGGAGCTGGATACTATTATGCTAAGTGAAATAAGCCAATCCCACAAACCAAAGGCAAATATTCTCTCTGGTATGACTGATATGTGGATGGTGACTCACAATAGGCAGGGTAAGGGGATGAGAAGTGTTCTGGAGAAAGGGAGCTTCACCAATTGGACAGGGATGAGTTGGGGGGGGGGGGAAACGAGTGAATGGAAATGGAAAGACAGTAGAATGAATCAGACATAACTTTCCTGTGTTCGTTCATGAATACATGACAGGTGTAACTCCATATCATATACAACCACAAGAATGGTAAGTTATACTCCATGTATATGATATGTTAAAATACACTCTACTGTCATGTATAACTAACAAGAACAAATTTTAAAAAATTTAAAAAGAATACAAAGAAAGAAAGAAAAGCCAGGCATCACCATCAATGTACCCTTCACTCCTCTCACTGTTGTCCTTTAGTTTTCATTCATGGTATTTGTAATTATTTGTTTTTGCAGTTTTTCAATGCCTGTATTCTCTGCAGTAAAACAAACATTCTCCATATAAACAGTGATTATATCTACACTATTCATCAATGTGAATTGCAATGTGAATATGTTTCAGGGCATACAGTATGACTCACTGAATGTTAAATAGATGAATATACACAAGAGTGGAGGGATCAGTGATTTTTCTACCATCAATCACCTGCTATCACAAGACAAGCTTATCTCATGAGTTCTTAGGTTTTTTTCTTTTCTTATTATTTTTGAACCTAGTCTATAAATCTTCAGTATGTATTCGTCCTTTTAATTAATTTTATTTACTTTCATTTTTAATTGTCCTTTCTTGTTGCTGAGCTTGACGTCATTCCAAATTTAGGAATCAGAATTTAGAGGTTTTTTTCCAAATGGAAACATGGTATCACACAATGGGTTGGATGACCTTTCCTTAGACTCTGCATGTAAAAAGAGAGACAGAAATTGAGAAACTATGTTCCTAACTAATTCCAGGATAACGAATGCATTATCCTACTTATGCATATCTAGAATGGTCTTTCAGAAGAGGGATTTTCAAGTACTTTTGCAGGATGCCCCAAATCTTTTAATATACTGTATTACAACCCAGTTTAGGCAAGCATTGATATATGTACACAAACTTAATCTGATGTAACTTTATGAAAATCCTGATTACCTTTCCATGTACTTTTACATGTTTACATCTGTATTCTTTTTCTCATTTATTTTCTAGTTTATTTAAAAAATGTGAATAGGACCCACTAAGTTAATTTCCTGACCCACTAATGGGTTCCCAGCCTCCTCCACCTTCATATTTAGAAAGCATTGCTTTTGAACAAAAGGTCTTCTCCTAGCTACAAGGTTATCTCAGGTATCTGTCACCAGAGGAGTCAACTGCTGACTGTGATTTGAACACATACACAGTTAGTTATATATACACAAACACAAATGTTTATCTTGAAACTAATGCTTGCAGATGATCTCCAAAAGGAAAGATTGTGGTGATTTTAGTACAGAAGCTTGTTAGAATGCTTTGAGATTTATTTAAATGGGGCCACCTTTATGGTAAAGGATATTATAGCAGCAGAAAGAATTTGGAAAGTAGTTATATGGTCTCTAAGTAATCCCTGGCCAAAGACACTGACCATTAAGTTGTTTAGGCATATTTTACCCCAAACCATTATGAAGTAGACCTTTAAAATGCAGATAAATCCACTAAGAATTTATGACTTGTCACCTAGGCAAGACAATAATCCAAGGTTCTGGTTTCCTTCTCTAACTCTCAAAGGTACTCAACATGCATTTTCCTTATTATGCAAAAATCAGTTTTATAGAAATAAAGGGAAAAGAATTTAACATTTTGAAAGTTTATATCAAAAAATATCTTTGTTTATTACAGCTAAAGTAAAACACATAGTCAACATTTTACTAGAAATAATGTCATTGAACTAGGAAAAATCATTTATTAGCAAGATTAAATTCAAATTTAATAAATCCCTTTCAAAATATTGCTATTAAAAATTTGTTGAATAGGGCTGAGGTTGTGGCTCAAGCAGTAGAACACTCACTTAGCACCTGTGAAGCCCTCGTTTTGACTCTCAACAGGACATAAAATATAAATAAATAAATACAATAAGGTATTGTGTCCAACTACAACTAAAAAAATATTTTTAAAAAATTGGTGAATATACTTGCTTATATTCTTTTCAAATTCTGAAGAGTTTTTTTTTTTATTTTAGGATTTTCTATTCTTAGAGCAGAGTACAATCTAATGTGTTTAATGTGTTTAATTACAGTGGCATGAAATTTTAGGATGCAGAAATCTGAGATTGGTGAAAGAGTTCTTTTCCCTACCCTTTATTCCCTCTACACTGCAAACCCCCAATCCACACAACGTTCAGCCACTTGTTTTATGCTTGAAAATACCAGTTTTCTTGTGAATCCAAGGCCTGAGCTGACACTGGGTTTCTGTGTTAAGTGCCTGCTCCAGCAAATGCAGGGAGTGAAAAGACTTCTGTGATGTTTAAAAGTAGTCTTTGTATACAAGAGCTTGCCCTATCAAGATAAAGCTTCCTCATAAAAAAGTCTTCTTCTGAAAAAAAAATAGCATTTGGTTTCCAATGTGGCAAAGTATTATGAGATCTTTTGATTTTTCTTTTGCAAATTGTTCAGAACAAAGGAGCATGACCTTCTCTAAATATAAAAGGGAGGTACACATGACAAAGGGACAAGATGGCAGGATTACTAAACTAGAGATCTTCAAGTAGAGTATTAGTTTATGTTGCTAAATTTCTATCAGTGTATAAAGAAAAGCATATGAATTGTAAGCAAGTAGCTCTTAGAAACAAAGCTTAAGTTATCGACATTTTTTTTTTTTTAAGAAGGAAAAGTCATTATAGGTCAGGTAGTTTACAACTGGGCATTTTCTCTAGAATCTCACTTATACCAATTTTCTCAAAATATGTTCCCAGGAAAACCACCTTTGTGTGCTAACAGGGTATTGATAAAAACCCGTCAGTATAATATGGTGATTCTGACATTATGCTCCCACATTTTTGAGATTCCCTGATGCTATAGATTGGATCTGGGATATACCTCAAAGGCCCATGTGTTCAAGGCTTGGTCCCTAGCCTGCAGTGTTCTTAAGAGAGTCTGGAAATGTTAATACATGGTTTCTGGTGGGAGGTCTGAGCTTATTTGGGATGCACCCTTAAAAAAAATTTTGGGACTCTGTTCTCTTCTTTTTACCTTTCCTGATGTGAGGCAAACAGCTTTATTCTACCACTCACTCCTCAACATGATGTGCTCCCTTGCTAAAGGCCCTCCAAGGTTGAAACCTCCAAAGTTATGAGTAAAAAATAAACCTTTTTTTTTCTTTTTAAGTTGATCATCTCAGGTGTTTGTTACAGTAACCAAAAGATGACTAACATATCTACATTCATTTAACTGTTAGGTTAAAATTATTTTCATAATTATGCTAAAATATTATTTGCCAGGTTTTGATATGTTTGTAACTATGGTGGTGATGCTCTAAGGTATAGACACCAAATTGAATTCTAGTCATTGTATTCATTAGTACCATACATTCAAAGTAAAAAAGAATAATTCCATGTAAGGATACCTTGATGAAGCAATAAAAAGTGTTCATTAAATTTTGATGCTGAAGTAGGTCTTTTAAATAGTCTGAGTGACTGAATGAGAAATACATATGAAAGAGCCATTCTGCTGAACAACTAGCCTTTTTTTTTTTTTTAAGTACAGCTTTCAGGGAAAACAATTGACATTTTTTCCACTGAAAATATTCACTTTTCAGGTGAAAATTAAAATTTTGAAATACATGTCCATGTCACTGTGAGTTCTAGAGCTTTTTAATAATAAGTCTTTTCTATTATTAGTGCTAATCAATAACTTGCATTTATATCATTTTAATAATGCTTAATGAAATAATTTGACAAAGTAAATATAAGAGTAGCTCCAAAATCTTGACCCTGACTTACATCCAGGAGAAATTCTGGCATAGGTGCATATGAAGACTTCATATTGTAAGCAGGCTACACCTAATAGTAAAATATGGAAAACATTTCAAATGTCATCATTAAGGAAATTCATATATAATTCATAGTATATGAATTCTGTACTGCAGAGCAATTAAAATGCATAAATAAAATTTATATTTAACAAATGGCTATATCTTAAATAACAATGCTGAGTGAAAAGATAAAACAATTTATGATACCCACAAACACAATGTCAATGTTATTCATGGATACACTTAAAAAAAGTAAAATTTTTTAAACTCGTGTGGATACATATATCAAATTAATGATAATAGCTGTTCCAAGAGTAGAGTATAGGGATTGAATCTCTGAGGTACTTAAAAGAGATTCTAGATTTTCCTGTGTTATTTACTTCAGAACAAATTCAATGTACTGATAATATAATGCTTCAGGTCATATGTATTTTTCTATTGGTTGTGTAAAATTGTTACAACATTTTCAAACCATCTATGTGAATGAATAGTAATAAAATTAATATAAGTTTATAGTTGTAAATAAATATTCTTGAGATACAAATTATTGCAAGGAAAAACTAATTGCAATTAAAAAATTAAGAAATGACAAGAACCAAAAGCTATGTAACACTGTAAGGGACTGAAAGTGTCTTGTTGTATTTTATGTTGTTATAAAAAATTATCACAGACTAAATTATAGTGAAAATAAACATTTCTTACACAGATACTGATAGGTTCAATGCTAATTGAGCTACCTTCTGACAAAGGCTCATGCTGCATTATCCCATGGTGGAAGGCAGAAGGGTGAGATGTGGAGAAGACTTCTTCCTACAGCTCTGCAACTGTCCTCAAGAGGTGATGGAGGGGTGTTTTTACTTCTTGTTCTCCTACTACTGCCACTTTGCACAAGCCAGCAGACACTACTAACAGAGAATATTGAGTGGACAACACCAGCCATGGATCTACTGTCTCCTTTGGGATACTGGCGTATTCTCTGGAAGATATATTTCCTAAGTCTTAACTTATCTCTTCTGTACTTGACTGTGCTAAAACTGAACTGCACATTTAAACATTTTGGAAGGCAAAGAATATTTTGTGAGCTGCTGCTTGTTTTAACTCTCTGAACTCTTACTTATTCTGATGTTTTGGATTCATGACATTTATAATCTTGCCAGCTCTTTGATGATTTTAATAAAAACTAAATATCAGAATGCCATGGATCTGTAGTGACATCTCGTCCTTGTTTCTTCTTCCTTTCTCTCCTCTTTACCCTCTCCCCAACTATGGTTCAATTGTGCCTTCCAAATTTTGTGTGCTGGAAACTTAATTCCCAATAAAATAGTACTGCATGGTGGTAATTAATAAGAGGTTATTATGTCATGTACTCATGAAAGGACTGTTACTGCAGGAGTGTGTTAGTTATCATGAGATACAGGAGCAGGCTTGTTAGAGAAAGCCCCAACATTTTTACACTGGAGACCAGACCTTGGATAGTAGCATTTCTGAGGTGCAAAGAGAAATGGCAGCAGTGTGCTGGGAAGTAAAAGACATCTAAGCCAGTACTTCTTAAAGTATCTACTATATTGTGTTTTTACATACATATATTGAGAAATTCACAAAATAATATAATGAATACTATTTATTCCATTTAATTAGAATTATTGAACTAAAATTAATATATTTATTCTTCTGGTGGATAACTTTGGATACTGCATTTTAGGCACTTTTCTAGATGTTGGTTTACAGATGCAATATGAAAAAGACGTGCTGCCTTGGAGAAAACTCTAGAAAACTGCCATAAAAATACAGTTTAGGATGATTTTTTCTATTCTTTTTATCTATTTATACTTCAATGAGAATAAATTAAATAATAATTTAAAGCAAAGTCACTTTCGTTAGAATTAGAAATTGTTTATAAATTACCTCTAAATTGCAAAATTATAATCAGTAATTATGGCTTTGATTTTGAAGAATAATGGTAACAGCAAAAATAGAATATCTGAGAATTCTCACCCAATAAATGATTCATTATAGACAAAAGTGTTAGAAGATGATTTTCTGAAACATTAGTTCTAGTGAGATTTGGGACAAATGTTCTGGATGGCAAAACATGCATCATAAAAACCTTAATGTAAATGTGAAAGTTAATATAAAGACATAAGCAACTCAAGTTAACTATTTAGAATAGGCACAGTGACCTGTAAAAGCAAATTTTGAGAAAAAAATCTACACATCCAATAATTGCATGTTAACCAAATAAACTGCAACTATCATAATGCTATGCAATCAAAATGATATTTTGGGTCAGAGCTCAGAATGCAATAGCCTATGGATGAAATATGGCCTACTGCACATTTTTAGAAATAAAACTTTGGAAAACAGTCATGCCAATGCATTTAATTGTGGTCAATGTATGCTTTTGTGCTACAATGACAGAATTGAATAGGCAGTACAGAGATAGTACAACACTTAAAATCTGAAATATCTTCCATCTGGCTTTTAATGGAGATGATTGCCAATTCTTTGACTTGATGAATATAAAAATAAAACATATTTTCAGTTTAATATAAAAATAAAAATGTGCACTCAGTTTATGAGCATGATATGATGTCCCTCACATTTTTCCTTTGAGTTATGTGTGCATACAGTACATACACATTCATAAACACATAGTTAATATCCTTTGAGTAGTATGCCAACTATTTGTTTAAGAAATTTGTGTGTATGGCTCATTTGATTCTCACAACAATATTATGCAATATTATTCCATTTTATGAGTAAACAAACAAAGGCTCTTGAAAATCATATAATTTGAACAAGATGATATAAGGAGTTAGGTGATAGGTGGGATTTAAATTTTGATATACGTATAATTCTAGAAGGTTATACTTGGCAAATGTTAAAAGAGTTCTCTCAATTAAGTTTTGAGTATTTTTCTCTCTCAATTAATCTATGTATATTTGTTTTCCCTATAATGAATCTACATTTTTATTTTGTTATATGTTATTAAAAAAAGAAAAATTCTAGGTATTCTGCAGATGTATATTGACAAATTGGTCGATTTTAATTCCTGTTGTTTGTTGACTATTTCTCCATCTTATTCTATAAGAAGCACATTTATATGTTTTATATCATCCTTGGTGCTAGAAAAAATCATATAGTAATTCTTAAAACAAAATCACAAGCTAATTTTGTCTATCAATAAATCTGAAAGGACAGAGAAATAGAATTTATTATTTTAAAAGAGGATGCTGTTATTTCTTAATGATACTCTACTAACAAAAATATTAAAGAGAAAATACAAGTTTGGGCCTTTCCCTTTCTTCTCTAAACTTCTTACAAGAGTAATGTATTCTCTATTGATGGTTTCTCATTCTCTTACCTCTTGTGTTAAAAATCCCACCACCATCATTCTTCCAGAGAACATTGCCATTGTAAGCCAGTACCCTTTTACCAGATATCAAATGCCTCAAATTTTTTCTCCAATGTTTGACATTATCATCCTCTTCTCTTGAAATAATCCCTTGCCTTGACATCCTTTATCTTACACTATTCCAACACATCCTTACTGTGGTGTTGTTCCTGTCTGCCATGTCAGTTCCTTAGCAACACACACACAGGTCCCCAGCAGCATTTCTTGCTCTGACTTTCACCTCACATCTTAGCAATACTGAACAACTTTTGGTTTGCTGAGCCAGCATGACTTTATCATTTTTGTGTTCTTATTCACGGTACATATTATCTTAACAAAATTTTTCTACATTTTTCCTAAGGTTAGTGTCCACTTATTTTTTTTTTAAGTTGGTACTGAAATATGAAAGCCTCCAGAAAAGCTTCCTTACTTTACTAGGAGGTATGATTTCTTCCTCCACTGAACATCTACTTTAGATTTTTTTGCGACATTTTATTTGTATTTTAGCAGTTATATTTTTACTAGTTTTATGCCACTCAATCTGCATTGGGCAACATATGGGCTTATAACAACTGCTTCACATTTTTTTAGAACTTTCTGTAGCACAACTACCTTGAACATGATACATGTGCAATAACAATTGCTTGATGTAAATATTTAAACAAAAATTATGAGTGTCATGGGATTTGTTTTTCAAAATGTTACAATGAGTGAATATACTATGAAATCACTATAAGCATGACTAAAGTCTTTGATTTCTATTTTTAGATAGTGTGAAAGGCAAGAGGTTTATATCAATTCCTTTTAGGAATTGATGATTTTTTTTTTTTTACAAATGACTCACTCATTTAGGCATTTTGTTATCATGATGAAACCTGTGTGTGATTATAATATATATAAATGTGCTTTACAATCTGTATTCTATTACTGTATAAAAGTTCAAGTGTTTTGAATTATGTATCACTCCTGTATTCCATTAATTGGATATATCAGTCATAATATATATCAGAGATTAAGTACACTTTTGGCATTTAGAATGGTGGGAATAATAAGCTATTGCAGCTGGCTTTAATATTTTTGTGTTAACAGGAATTTTATAAGCAAAATGTAATTTAAATGGATAATTTTTAGAAATTTTTACTTTACATAAAGTGTTGCATCCACCTTTTTTAAAAAGTTATTTTATCTTACCATAATTAAATCTCAGATACTATCTGTCTGGGTTTGGGTTATTCCTAAAACTAGCTTGGGCCTTTAATTTGGACATTGTCAACAAGCAAAGAAACTATCATCACAGCTACAGCTTATATTGGAGGTAGTTCAAAGGGTCATGGTGCCTGGAGCCTCAAGTATCTGCTGCACCAAAGACATGGTGCTATTATTTCTCACCAAGTAAAAAAACAAAACAATGCTGTCAATTAAATCATATGTATATATATTTGTATAGCCATGTGTTCTGCTCAAAATAAACTGGATAATGTATTTGTAAAACTTCTTAATATTCAGAATTCAATAATTCAGAATAAGACTTTTATTCATAGGTGTCAATAATTTATTTCCCTACACAAACCTTCTGAATGACATAAGAGTGTGGGATATGCAGTGTTTGTCAAAAAGGGTGCTCCATGATTGATTCTGGGACTTATTTTCAAGCCCCAATACCCTTTCTGCTGGTTTAGATTCACACTGGTATGTAATGACAACTAGTCACAACTGCTTACACATCCTAAATTAATAGATGTTAAACGTTAAAACAAAATACATCTTTTTAACTACTTATTTTTTGTGACATTGGGATTTAACTCAGGGGCACTTTACCACTGAGCTATATCTTCATCCCATTTTTCGTTTTATTTTGAAAAAGGGTCTCACTAAGTTTCCCAATCTGACCTCAAACTTACAATCCTGATGCTTCAGGCTGCAGAGTCACTAGGATTACAGGTATGCAACACCATGCCTGGTAGTATTTTATTATGAATACATTCAGATTAACTTAATTGAACATTCACTTACTGAATAATATTTTTCTCTTATGCCAGATTTAAAAATTCGTACAATGTACATGAATATCAAAAGTTATTTGTCGAGGATCTTTTGTCTAAAATTTAGAAAATGTTATTGCATAGTTTTAAATATGGGCAATAAAAAAGTAAAATTTTGCTGAGGTTTGGGTTTTTCTTCTAGAAATATATTCAATTAACATGAAAGTAGTTGTTTTACATTGGTTCAAAATGGTCATTAAGAAGTTAAACCTAATATTAGGAGACTATTATCTTATGCCTCTGATCTCGAGTTGCTAGGTACACACATATTTCATAAGCTTAGAAGTCTTTGTGAAATTGAGAGAAAAAAGAAAAACAGATGCCACTTATTAAAACTGCATGTTTGTTGTTGAATCCTTGGAAAGAAAAAGCAAGTTTAGCTACATGGAATGGAGACAGAGCTAACATCTACTTAAGACTGAAGAGCTAATAATCCAAGCTGGAAGAACCTCATCATTTTTGCATTCTTTTATTAATGTTTTCTGTTCACATTTTTGTATGCAACCAGACTCAGGAACATGAATTGCCAAGATTTTAAATATAATATATTCACTATTTTAACAATACATACCATCCTCCTATGTCATACCAATCTATAAAATCTGCCTTAAAATAAGCTTGGTTTTATATATTTTATTCATTACTTTGATAAAAAACAGTAAGTTTAAAGATGATAAAAGAAAAAGAAATGTTATAGATAGAATGATTGAAATTTTGCTCAATGTTTTGAGGCTTTGAAAGTTTTGTTTTCAAGTGTATGTAGACATTTTGATATTTCATTTTGAGAAGTTTTATAAAACTTATGCTAGGACCATTGAAGCTGCTTGCCGGAGAGTCTCCACTATTTTCAGTACAACTCCTGCTGGGTGGGAGTAACCCACATTTTAGAATTTAGAGTGCATTAGATGAGGTTCTCCTCAGACTGCATTCATTATGTTATTTCTCAATTCCTCTGGATAAATAGCATTGGTTTTGTACATTTTATTTCTAATTTGATGAGAACAGTAAATTGCCTCTCCAACATGCTGAAGTCTTCACTTATTGGAACACTAAGTGTTCCAGTAAATCTCAGAGGATTAATAAAGAACTCTATGCAAAGCAGCCTGCATGATAGTTACTGGAGTCAACAATTATTGCAGTACTATTCATCCATTTTAAAAAAAAAGATGATTTTAAACTAATATATGTCATAATAATTATTCTATATTAAATGGTATAATAATCAATTTAATTTATTGAAATTATAAATCAGGAAGAGCTGGAGATGTAGCTCAGCAGTTGAGATTTGTCTTACAAGCATGGGGCACTGGGCTAGATCACCAGTGACACACACACACACACACACACACACACCTAATTGGAAATTACAAATCAGGCTAGTTGTTGAAATAACACATCTTTTGAAATGTATTTAAGTAATAAACCTATTAAAGCTTTTGTATATATAATTTATTTTAATGATGTTTATTATAATTAATGTTACTATATTTTTATAGACATATTTTTGTACGTAGGTGCATAATTACATAATGTATATAACTGATGTGTCAATTGAGCAAAGTACTGGATTTATTTAGTGACAAAGTATGCCAAAAAGAGGAGACAATATTTTGATTTGGCTTTATATCATCATCTCTTAATTCATTCCTTAATCTACCCTACCATTTTGATCAATATTCACTAGATAGTCACACGACTAAACATGAATGACTAGATTTAGGGAGGTAAAGAAGGAGCCTACATGGAGAGTTAGAGCATTTCATTGTGACTTCAGTGTTGTCCTTTATCACTGAGTAACTTAGGCAACATCTCAACAAACTTATGTCTTCTCAACTTTGAAATGAGAACAATGGCCAGTGATCACTGCCATTTTCTACATATAAAATATTATGATTTATAGATTAACACAGATCTTTAAATATTATTGAAAATGAAAGAAACATCCTCTTTGAAAAGGAAAGATACTTTATTTATTGAAGTCACTGTATTTATATTTAATTTTCAAACATAATGTACTTAGTATCCAAATTTTTCAATATTCTGAAAGTTATATGTGTGTGTATACATATGCCTTATGAATCAATCTTAGAAGAAATTGACACTATATTAACCAAGGGATTCTAGATATTGTCATGTTATTACCCAAATTTGGAAAAATAGGATTCAAAAATTTAAAAAGGGAGAATTCTTAGTAAAAACATCAACACATGACTACTCAAAAATAATATAGTCTGATAATATAATCACAATTAATAGCAATAAAAATAAAGGTAACTTACAAAAATCAATACTGCCAATGTTTAAGAACATTTATAATAGATAGGTGAATACAACACACAAACAAGTGAGGGAATTAAACATTTAGTGTTAATTAAATAATTAACTATTTAGTAACCAAATGAGGTAAAGACTTTTTAAATGTTTGGACATCTCCAAAGACTTTAATAGTCTTTCAGTTTTGTTGGTATACAAGTCTCCTGATTAATTATAGACTAATAATAGTCAAGGGAAAATGTTTAAAATCCTTCTGGGTCTTCCCATTTTTTAAAAGTTTAATATTTTCATATTGCCACTCTACAAACTTAAGTACTTAACTCAGTTAAACTTGTTTTCCTTAAAGATCATTTACTTTTTCTGTTCCCCTGCCTGCAATGCTTCACCTTGCCTATTCTCTGAGCTCATTTTACTTTTCAAGATTCTATGTACTCCCCTGCAAATATTTTTGCTACAAAATTTAATCTAGAGCATAATTTATTTATATTATTATTTAACTATTGTTTGTTCCATGTACAAAACAAACTATCTATTTAGGGAAAGAAATCTTATTATTTTTTAATCTCTGTATTTCCAGCCATTGGTAACATATCAGCCACATAATAAATAATAAATATTTGATGAATGTAAAATGAACTGAAGATGTATGTCTACTGTGATGGAGATTATCTCCCAATATCCACTTCCTTTTCATCCTTTAGTATAGAAAACTTTGAATTTCTGTTGTTCACATGGCTGCACAGCTAAAAACATTCCCAGACTCAGAGCTAGTTCTGTCCACATGACCATGTGTTGGCCAATGACATGTGAGCAGTAGAGCTGTAACTTCTAGATGGAGACCTTAACAAAAAGGAACATATCTTTACTTTTCCCATATTCTCTTTGAGGTGGCTGGGTTCTGTATGTGGTAAAGGTAGTAAGAGCTGGAAAACCCTCCAGAAACTGAAAAGCAATTCTCTCTTAAAGTGGGTAGAGCAAAAAGAGGAAGGACCTAGTTTCTTAACACTTTAACTATTATTAGGCATATATTCTTTACCTCAGATTTTGACATAGAGAAAAATAAATTTTGATTAAGCTGTAATAAATTTACATATTTGTTACAATGAAAAAACTTCTATCTTAATGAATATAGTCACATATAATGTCCCTTGAATATGTACTAGGGGCATTGCAATATTTAGTGACAATCAAGCGCCGACACTTCAGAAACAAACAAGCAAACAAAATCCAGACTTTTATTCTTCATTCACTGAAGGATAATTAGAGATTTTGTCAGGTGGAAAACACATTAAGCAACATTAGGACTGAAGTTAAACCTGTTTCCTCCAAACTCTTTTTTTTATGTTGGGCAGCATTTCAATTATAATTTGAATTTTTGTTTTAAACAATGATTTTAAACAATAAAATGGGAGATGGGTAATTGAAATGTTAGAGGCAAACATTGTAATAGAAAAAATAACTTTCTAAAACATAAACCAGAATATGTTTCAAAGTGTGTGTCTGATTTTCTGAAAATTTTGAAAATAGTCCAAAAGTTTCCTGGGTTTTAGCTTTTTGTATCTAATCTGCATAAGCCATCTAGACATAGAAACCAGCTGCAAATGTGTTTAATTTGATAATATGAAAAGATGAAGACTGGAGCCAACCCAAGACAAAATGAATGATGAGTCAGAATCTTTGTGGAAAGAAATTACATTGTACATGTTGTAAAAGATAAATAAAACAAAAGAATTCCAAGCTTTAGATGAATTCAGATTTAAAGTACATATGAAAACAAAGTTTAAAAATTTATCAGTTATTTTTGAATCATCATATATGTGAAATTATGTTAGCTAATTTTCATAAAATCAATTTCCTTGATAGAATTAATAAATTATCAGTTCTGCATTTGCATATCTCTGAGAATATAATCATTTGGAAGGCACATGTTGCACTGGCATCTAAGAGGGAATATTTCGTAATGAAGTCGACACAAAACACCCAAAACAATTGCAAAATCACACATGGGTTCTGTTTCAGGGAACATCTTTTCTCGGTGTTAATTTTGAACAATGAGGATTTTGAGGGATATTTTGTTTTCCTATGATTGATTCTCTTATGACTATTTGCTTAAAGCTCCTTTAATGTTGTTTATATCCAAATGTGATTTCATGTTATGAAATTATGAAATAATGAGTTGCTTTTGATTATTTGACCATTAAAAAATGGTCTGTATTCTTTTACAATATTTGCATTTGTTTTCTACCCTGAACCTTCCAAACATCCAGTTCTTCAAACGGTGTGTTTGAACATTTATATAGTTCCAAATGTACCTGCAGTTTCCAACTTTCATAGTTTCAGTTACCTATAGATCAACTGGAAATAGAAAATTCCGGTAAGAAAACAATTCAACTCATGTTTTGAATTGTGTCCCATTATGAGAAGCATGATGAAATCTTACACTGTCCCACTGTGTCCTGCCCCGCACAGGTAATCATACCTTTATCCAGTATATCTATGCTGTGTACTCTACCCACCCATAAGTCTCAGCTGTATAGGTTATGAGATCAACTGTCTGGGTGCTTATGCTACATAGTAGCCTGGCACAACATCACACTGCCAAAGTCATTCACCTCAGCACATTCATCTCACCACATAGTCACTGCATTCCCATATCATCACAAGAAGAAGAAGTATAATAAAATCTTTTGAGAGAAAGAAAAGAGACAGAGACTACATTCACAAAAACTTTATTAAGATTATTGTTATAATTGTCTTCCTCTCTTCCCTTTCTTTCTCCTTCCTTCCCTCCCTCTCTCCTTCCCTCCCTCTCTCCTTCCCTCCCTCTCTCCTCTCCTCTCCTCTTCTTTCTTTCTTTTTCTTTCTTTCTTTCTTTCTTTCTTTCTTTCTTTCTTTCTTTCTTTCTTTCTTTCATTTCATTAGTAGGGATTCAATCCACTGAACTACACTCCCCCACCTCTTCTTTTTTCTTTGAAACAAGGTCTTGCTAATTGGACAAGGCTGATCTCAAAATTGTGATCCTCCTGCCTCAGACTCCTTTGTAGTTCAGATTATAGGCAGGTAACATTGTACTTGATTGTATTTTATTATTTTTATTGTTAATCTCCTCTGTACCTAGTTTATAAATTAAACTTTATCATTAACTGTGTATAAAGGAAAAAGTGGCATACCTGCAGTTTGATACTACCTGAGGTTTCACACACTCACAGGAGCCTTGGAATGTAGTTCCTATGAATAAAAGGGAACTACTATAAATAGTTTGTATAGTTTACTTTTGAAGGTCACATACTGATGTTCTTCAATCCTACTTGAAACAAACCTTACTGAGGGGCTTAAACATGCCACAATTATAGCTCCCTTTAATTGCTTCAATAAAGATGGTTTAGCTTCTGGAATTCCCAGAACATACTTCTTACCAGGGCAAAAACTGTTATCTTACCAGTCACTACTAAGTTTCTCAGGTAGAGTAAACAAAAATAAAAGACACACAGATTTTTTTCTGTTCCTTGGTTATAATTAAATTTCATATAAATGAGAAATAATTTAAAAATATAAGTATGTCTTGTGAAATATTTGGTTCATAAGCATATTTTTTCAGTATTTATTTTTCTCTGAAATTCAGATTTACGTAGACATAAAGTATTTTATTTGGCAAACTTAGCTATCATTCATCTGGCAAAGGACTTGCTATGAAGGAATTTTCCCCTGAAAGTTTTTAGGTGAAGGAGGAGCAAACACTGATTCCAAATAGAATTCAGTAGTGTGTCCAACAGAAATGGAAAATTAAATATGCATTTGAAGAGCATCTCTGATTAGACTTCTTGATTCTGGCTTCTGACTAAATCATTGCTTCAACCCTTAAAAGCTTCTTGAAGGCTTGACAGGATGAATCAGACAGCAAGAGCTACTAAACTGAGATTACAGAGAGTTCAGAGCCACCACATATCAGGTTGTCTTTCTTGCTGGCCAGGCACTCCTAAGAACTGGACCCCACCCACTCCTTACCCAATCTTGCTGTCTTCCTGCCTCTTGCCTTCAGCAGGGCAGAATTAAAACTACTTTTGGGGGGCAGATTCACAGACTAGAAGTACTCTAATGTTGGTGAGCTAGTACCAAATAAACAGCTCTGATGAAGTAGTCTCCATACATTGATAAGTGTGAGCTGGGTAGTTGAGGTACAGAAACCAACTTTAGCCTTGGCTCTAGGCTGCTAGCACCCTCTGGTGCCTAACAAAAGAAAATAACAAAAATCCTCAAAAGAAAAATTCATTCTAGTCCTCAACTTATTTCTCCAAGTAATTTTTCAAACACTATAGCTAGCAAGCAACCAAACATAATGATCACTGTGGAGAAGCAAGACACAAGCCAGGCTTATCAGAAATAATAGACAACAGAAGTACACCTCCAATAATTCCAGATGTTTTAATTGTTTTTCTGAGACACAAATTGGGAAGAAACAATTGCTTTCTATGTCTGCAGCCAAATTCAAAACGTTAGCCAGACATTCTAAAAGTTATTGCATATTTGAATAAATAGTATATAAATGTCACATTGGAAATAACAATGCTAAGATGGTTAAAAAGTATCCTATCTGAAAAGAGAAATGATCATTATTAGAAGATTCGACAAAAGGTGTGAACTATAGAAAGCAATATAGAAAAGAGGATAAGAGACAAAAATGATACACCAAGAAAATATGTATGTCATTAGATACAAAGCGAAAGAAAATGAGCAGAGTAATGTGACCAAAAGGTGAACTATACCATTACTAATTTTCTGCCTGCTTGATCTATAATTTTCGTAAACAGCGTGGGCTGCTCTATAATAACCAGTTTGCCTCTTTTTCCTTTTGGTTCTAAGAATTTTGCCTCACATATTCTGATACACTTAGCTGCACATATGAGAAAGACTGTTAGTTCTTGGACAGTTCACTCCTTCATCATTGTTAATTCCCTCTTCATCCATGATAATTTCCTTTTTCTCAGGTATACTTTGAGATTAATAGAGTTAGTTCAGCTTTCTTTAGAAGAGTGTTGGCAAGATACTTTCTACATTCCTTGTTTAATGATCAAAGTCCTCATATTTAAAGTGGGTTTCCTTATAAATGGGTCTTGTTTTTTATCCCCTCTGATCATCAGTTTTGTAATTGGTGGATTTATATGATTCATATTTAAAGTGATTATTTTTCTGTTTGGACTTTTAGCTACCATGTTTATGACTAATATTTACTCATTGCATTTTTTTAAAAAATATATTTTAGTAGTAGAGGGACACAATACCTTTATTTTATTTATTTATTTTTATGTGGTGCTAAGAATTGAACCCAGTGCCTCATATGTGTTAGGCAAGTGCTCTACCACTAAGCTAAAACCCCAGCCCTCATTGCATATTTTGTTCATACGTTTCATTTTGTTTTTTTTTTATTTCTTTTTTTCTGTTCCTTGGTTATAATTAAACATTTGGTATGAATCAATTTTATTTCCTTAGAATATCTGCAGTACTTGTTAGAAAAACATTTTACACTTTACTCTGGACTATGCTATATACACTTTTAATTACTCAAAATCCATCTTCAGATAACACTGTAGCATTTCATGTGCAGTTTGTGTGCCCCACAGCATGGCATTTCTACTTCCACCATCTCACCCTTTACAGCATCACTGTATGCCTTTTACCTACACAGTTATTACACCCCAAGTATGTATCATTACTATTAACACTTTAAATAGCTATCATTCAAAGAATGAACAGTAAGGAAGTAAAATATTTTATCCTCATAGTTTTCTTCTGAAGAAAATAGGAAAATAAAACATTTTGTCATTAATATTCTTTCTTTGACACCTTTCAGGAAAAGAAACCATTTTGTCATTATTATCCTTTCTTTGACACCTTTCCTTTATTTATGTACATCCAAATTCATGACCATATATATCACTTTTTTTCTCTTTGAAGTATTTCTTTTAACATTTCTTTCAATAGAGATTAGCTGTTGATTAATTTCCAGTCTTATTTCTCTGAGAACTTCTGTTTTTCATTGGCTTTTGGAAGATAAAGTCATTGCGTGTAGAATTCTAATTTGAGTATTTCTAATTCTAATTTGAGTAAAATGTTGCACTCCACTCTATTCTGGCTTGCATGTTTTTTGATGAGAAGTCAGCTGTAATTCTTTTGCATGTTCCTCTCTGACAATGCATTTTTCCTCCACCTTCTATAATGACTATTAAACTCTCTTTCATTTTCTGCAGTTTGAATATTTTATGCATGTGTATAGTGTGCATGTGTGTGTGAGTGTGCATGTGTGTGTATATGTATGTGTGTGTGTGTGTGTGTGTGTGTGTGTGTGTGTTTAAGGGAGTTTGTGCTATTGTCTTTTCTGAGCTTCTTGGATCTGTGGTTTGGTATTTGTCATTAATTTTGGAAAGCTTCTATGATTGTTATTTTGCACATTTTCTTTTTTATTTATTTATTTATTTATTTATTTTTATTGGTTGTTCAAAACATTACAAAGCTCATGACATATCATCTTCCATACATTTGATTCAAGTGGGTTATGAACTCCCATTTTTTACCCCAAATACAAGTTGCAGAATCACATCGGTTGCACATTTTCTTATTAAGTTGTTCCATCTATTTGTTCTACTCTTTTTGGTCTTTCAACAGCACACATTTCACCTTTTGAAACTCTCCAACACCTCTGGTTTTTTTCTGTGCTTTCTTTTTCCCCTCCCCTCTTCTCCCCTCCTCTCCTCTCCCCTCCCCTCCTCTCCTCTCCCCTCCCCTCCTCTCTTCTCTCCTTTCCTTTCCTTTGTTTCATTCTTCTCCTTCTTCTTAGCATTTCAATTTGAGGAATTTCTATTGACAGGTCTTCAAGCTTAATGATTCTTTCCTCACTCTGCCCAGTTACTATGAATCTTTCAAGACATTCTTGGTTTTTATTACAGTGGTTTTTGTTTTGGCTTGTTTCTAGCACTTCCTTTGATTCTTTGGTAGAGTATCTCTCTCTTATGACATTACCCATGTATGCTTCATTTGCCCTTTATTATTGGCAGCCTTAACATATCCATCAGTTTACTTTATAGTAGACATTATTTTAGTTCACATCAAAACTGAATAGAAAGTACAAAGATTTCCCATATGCTTCAGGCCCCATGACACACATAATCCTCTAATATCAAAACCCCACACCAGGGTGTTACATGTGTTACAATCAATGATCCTATACCAACAAGTCATTACCATATCCCATGGTTTATATTAGGGCTCACTCTTGTACATTCTTTTTGTGTAATTATAGCTCTTCGATGTCACTTATCATATAATTTTAAAATCTGTGTCATTTCTAATTCTGGCTTGTATGTTTGCTTTGTCTTTTGAAATTTGTAAGGGTTTTTTTTTTTTGTCTTCTAGTATGCCTTGTAATTTTTTGTTGAACCTAGACATGTTTTATTGTGTAATAGGAACTGAGGTAAACAGGTTTTAGTGTGAGGTATTATACATTCTAGAAATTGGCTTGTGTTTAATGTTTTATGAAGCTATGTTGTAAAAATATTTAGATTCCCTTGGCTCTCCTTGATTTTTTTTCTCTCTTTTTGATTTTGAGTTTACATAGGTACTCTTCTTGGAAGGAAAATTTATATCTTTGTCTAGTTTTTAACTATAATGCACTATAATCATATTTTACCCTTGTTGATGTGATGGTAAGGTATGAGGAGGGAAATCATTCTATAAATGTATCATTAAATCTCAGTCCTTTAGTTGACCTTCACCCAAGGGTTGTGACCTTCATATTTTCTTTCCTTAAGTGAGACAGAAAAAATAGAAGGTGATGGAGTAGGGGAATGCCCTTCTCCTAGGTAGAATAATGAGCTAGAGAAGAGGTCTTATGGAAAATGATCTGGTGTATTTCACAGTGGTTATTCTCCTCCTCCACCTTGTCAAATCTACTAGGGGATATTTTTTGGGTCATCATCATGACCGTCTGATCAGGTGTGTAAAGATAAAACTCATGAAAATGTGGGAATACTCTTACAACAACTTTCTCATGTTCAGAGTAGAAAGCCTCTAGCAACAGATCCAAATTACATTTAAGTGTTCCTACTAGTATACAGCCTTAGTAGCTTCTGCCCCATAGAAACGGATCCTGGCCATAGCTTTCAATATTTTTTCTGTCCATCCAGATTATGAGATGTTGGCATGTTCGGCAGCATCCATTTTCTTATGGGTCCAAGAAAATAATTAACTTTCATTTACTTAGTTATTTTTTCTTGTTGTAAGGATGAGAGTGATGACTCCCTAGTTTTTCACAAATTCAAAGAGGTCTTTATTATTCTTAACCTAAAGGATCCTGGATAATGAAAAGCAACAATGATAATGAAACATTCATTAAATATCTACATGCCTCAGACCTATTCTAGGTTCAGAGTGTGTAGTAGTTGAGCATAACTGGATTAAAATCAGGTATTGCTTCCTTATAACTTCCACTTCTTGGTCTTATTTACCTAATAGGGTTCTAAAAACAACAACAACAACAACAAAAAAACATAATAGCAAAAGCCATTTTAGAAGCTATTTTTAAAGAGATCCTCCTCAGAATAAAAAAGTAGGGCAATAGTGGAGATAATGTAGAGTGCCTTTATTTTGTATCAGGAGTATTGAGATTTTAAGCCCACACTTTCTTCGGTTAACATACTGTTTATCCTTATTTCCAGTTTCTGCTCCACTTTTAACTGTGAGTCATCCCAAAAGGAGAGATAGACATACTAGTATTAGAAGATGAATTATATTAAGAGATAAGAAATAAAAACTCTGCCAAAGTCTTACATACACTATAATCAGTGATACCAATCATTTATGACAACAGATAATATTTTCCATTGAATCATTTACTTATTTATTCAGTAAGCATTTCTTAATAGCAATCTTAGTCCAGGTTCTAATTTAGTTAAAATAATAACTACAATAGAATATTTTCTGTTGAAGATACCATATTCAATTAGTAAAAATGATCATGCTAATAAGTTAATGTGGTACACAGTGGAAAATTCTATGTTAGATCTGTGTAACAACATAGCAAATATTTGCAAAAACAACATATGATAAGCATTAATATCTACATTTAATTTAAACCATATTGTCCAGCTTTCTTATTCTAAATGTTAACTCATCTCATAAATATAGGTTCCAACTTTTAAAAAAAAATCTTTCTTTGCTTTTCTCTTTCCAATTTTACTTAAAAGTTTACTAAATCAATCTCACAGAGCACAGGTTAGCATACCTCTGAAAGTCATATTCACCCTGAGGGGATGAATAGAAGATGGGCAACTTTATCTAATTTGCTAGACACCTGGTTAATTCTAATGCCAGAGAGCCAATACTCCTGGATTTTATAATGAGAAATATTTTTTCCATATGGCAACAAGTATGTGTATATGACTAGCATATGTATACCAGCTTGCATATGAATATATTTTAAAAAATCAAAATTGGAAGATGCAGAAGACAAAGTAGAAGACATTTCTATGAGTCACTTTTAACACCCTCGTTGATTCTGTGTTGTCAAACATTGGGTCTTGTCATTTGATACTATTAATGAAAAGATAAAGGAGTAGCTTGCAGCATAGTTGTATATATTTCACAATGATCTGGTTCAAATCTCAGTAGACATGTGGAAATCTTAATTATGTTTTAATAACTTATCCTACAAATGAATTACTATTCTTTGAATATAAAAGCATGAAAACATATGCTTGATAAAAGAAAAAAAGCAACTGTCATTTATGTTTTGTGGCTTCACAAAGTAAAAAGTGATGTACATGAATATCACAATCCAGGCAGATCACTTGCAATTTGGTTCAGATTTTTGGTGTCAAGCATATCACTTTCTACTATGTGAGCAAGGGAGCGTCATGGTACTATGAGTTTGAACGATGTAAGAAATAATGAAAATATGTGATCAGAAGGGTAAATATCATTATGGCAAGGAAGTTTTAAAAACTATTATAGTAAATTATGGAGACAAAGAGGATCCATAAACATGGAAGTAGAGTGAATGACACAATGCAGTTCAAGTCATGTACCTAATGAAGAGAGATTAAAGAAGATCCTGATTATGACAGTCATAGGTTTGTAAGTGCAGGACAATGTGCCAGAACATGTATAAATATCATCTTACTTAATGCTAAGAATGTTGTATGTGTTATTATTTCATTTTAGTAGATGTGGGTGTGGATTATAAACAAGACATGAATGAACAGCGGTATTTCTACACGTCAACTGTGGTCAAACTCTAGAGATTCTCAAACAGTGGTTGCCACTGTTACTGCTGAACTATTTCAAGTCTATGCGACAATAGTACCATTAACCCTGGAAAATGGTAAAAAAGAAACATGCTGGAGGGATGGCAGTAAGTTTCCCAATGAGCTTCTTTTAGTTTGAAAAGCCTATGGAATATCTAGTTGAAAAGTTTGTTTTTCATAAGCAAAATTATCATCTGTTGTTACACTGACTGTCTATAATACACATTAGTCAGCACTTCATTGCTTAAGTAAGATTATATTATTATGATGTAGAATTTTTTTATTGCTAAGCAAATTTATGAAGCATTTTAATGAGAAAATATACCCAAGGAGAAAATATACCCAAGTGCAGCATTCTGAACACAAGCAAATGTAGCACTTCGCATGGGTGACCATTTGCTTTATTCTCCTTTGGGCCACATGCTTTCTCTTAAAAATGTTTTTGGTAGGGTTCTCTACTATGTTTTTGCATTTTTATCTTTCCCCATAATTTAGCAGATATAACCCTTTCTTTTACTACCATAAATTTACCATTTTTAAGGCCTAACACTATATTTTCTAAACTATTTATTTATTGGGAATTTTACCTCCCTTTAAATTGCTACTTAAATTTATTAGAGTTATTATTGTTACTGCACTCATACAAAGTAACATAACATTTTAGTGGTCTACTCCAACCAGAGTTTTCCCTTAAATCCTGTTATTTTCAGTGCATGATGTTGAGGAATATGAAGTTTGTTCAGTAACTCACATATTGTATTACAGCAGAAACAATAAAATGAGGGTTCCCCCCCCTTTTATTCTGTTTTGTGCTGGGCATTGAGAAGATAGTGACCATATACATGCTAAACACATGCTCTGCCACTGAGCTACAGCCCTAGCACCCCACCCCCCATGAGTTTTATACAAAGAGAAATGTCAAAATGAATTTATTGATTTGGGAGAAACTACAACATAAAAGGGGTTTGAAAGAATGAAAATAATTTAAATCCCTCAGAGAGAGAATTAGAAAAGATATGATGATAGAACTCTGGAGATATTTGCAGGAGGGACTAAAGAAAAAGAGGGATCAATGAGAGAAAATTGGCTCTTGGGTCCTTTGTTCCTTGTATTATTTATTCATATATTCAACAAATATTCACTGAGGCAGGTTCTCAAAAGAGAGGAGATTGTGAAAATGACACAATTCTTCTTTTTTGCTGTTCTAAATATTTAAATAAATGCATATTCCATAAATGTTCTCATAAATCATATTATCCCAAGTTTTCTGTTAGCCTTATGTGGAATTTATTTTTCTCTCAAAAGACCTATCTTTGGCCTCCTGTAGGACCTGAGATGATGCCATGCTGGCTTGAGTTTCATTGGTTCCAAGGGCAGAAAATGGAATACCTTGCTTTCCTGACTCATTTTTCAATCATCTCTTACCAGGTATAAATCCCTTAAGGTGATTCATCACACCTTTGAGCATTAGCTCAGAGATACAATGCAGCATTCAGAACTAGTGTACTCCTATCTCCTCCTTTGGGAACTTTGTAAATGAACACAGTCACTGATTTTGAGCTTGTTATGATTATACTCTTTGGCAACCAGTAAGTGTATTTACACTTGTTTTTTGAGTCAGTTTTTTACAGCTCTCATCAGACT
Organism: Urocitellus parryii; assembly: GCF_045843805.1. Lineage (NCBI taxonomy): Eukaryota > Metazoa > Chordata > Mammalia > Rodentia > Sciuridae > Urocitellus > Urocitellus parryii. The sequence continues at coordinate 62,358,257 of NC_135533.1, forward strand.
TTCCAACCAGGATCCATGTGGTGGTAGAACAGAGAAACTGTTTTAGTCAGGCTGGTCTCTTCACATAAATTTTTCAAGATATACCACTTCACCTTTTAAGCTACATTGCATCTTCTTTAAATTTTAACTAAGAATATTATAGCAAGCATATTGGTTAATAGACCCAACTTTATAAAGTGAACTGTTATTAAATTTTGTGCATTTAATTGTTTAAAATTTGGGATTTTGAATTTAAACTGTCAACTGAGTTACTTTCCAAGCACACACAAAAAAATCCCTATCCTTGAAAGCATTCTTGTCTCAATATACATTTGCTATGGATCTAGTATAGTTGGATCCTTAAAAATGATTTTTTAGAATCTTTAATTAGAGCAAAATAATTCATTATTGATAAATAAGGAAATAGCTTAGTCAACATAAAAGAGTTTCATTTACTTTATCTCAAAATAGCCTATATATATATATATATATATATATATATATATATATATATATCAGAACATGTATGTGTGTATGTACACAAATGGTACTTAACTTCTGATGAGGTGTTGTGTCTCAGTAAGCCCACAATAAACTGAAAATATCATAACTACAAAATGCATTTAATATGCCTAACCTACTGAACATCAGAATTAAGCAACACAATATACTATCAAATATCTGCTGTTCATCATCCTGATCGTGAGACTGGGAGCTACAGCTACCTGCTTCTGCCCTATATCATAAGAAATTGTGGTATAATACATTTCCAGTTAGAAAAAGAAAACAATTCAAAGAGTGATTTCTATTGAGTAGACCTGCTTTAACTCTATTGTAAATTCAAAAAATCATTACATGTAGTTATCACACATCAATAAACACCTGTGTACAAGCATATATATAGATAGATAGATAGATAGATAGATATCTATATATATATATAGAGAGAGAGAGATAGATAGATATCTATATATAGAGAGAAATTTTCCTATTTAAATTTACCTAACTGTATATTATGAAACATAACTATGAACTTAAGCTAAAAAATTACATCAATTCTGTATGCCCAAAGTAGTCAGTCATTTTTCATGACAGACATAGAGAATATATATATATTTTATTAATGTTTAGTCACAAAATCCAACACTTGCAACAGTTCTTATTGATATTTTTAATACCATCATTAACAATATATTTATAAGAAGCCAGTTATACATACATTTCATTTAATTTAAAATTAGTCTACTTGGTATGTGACTCTGTACAGATTCACTTCTCAGTTAATATAATTCAATTTCACTCTTAATATCCTTATTTAAAAAGGCTATTCTCCAAGAAATACAAATCAGCATGGTTATATCAAGTGGCATCTGTAAGAAGTATATCATTTTTTAAAAGTGAAGTGAGGTAATTATTGAAATATCTGTTAAGTGTAATCAAAGTTTTTTTCATTTATATTATGCCAAATTAGTGTACAGGGAATTGCTATCCGATTTCACAATTTATCTGATAAAAACAAGTAGGAGCTGCTTCTAATTGAATAACTGCATAAAAAGAAGAAGGAAGAGGAAGAGGACGAGGAGGAGGAAGAGTAGGGAGAAAGGAGGAAGGAGGAAAGAGGAAGGAGGAAGGAGAAAGTAGAAGGAGAAGGAGAAGGAGAAGGGGAAGGAGAAGGAGAAGGAGAAGAGAAAGAGAAAACTCTTTATGTTCTACATAATATCTTCTAATAGGATTGATGAAACTTAAGGTCAACTCAACTTATTGAAACATTGAAGTTTCTCTAATTTGCATTGATAAAAATTGTTTTTTAAAAATCCTCCTGAGGTATTAAAAATATTTTTATCCAAGGAAAAAACAAGTTGACATCACTTATCTCTTATAGAAAAGAGCAAGGCAGCCTTTCCTGTGATCAATTTGGCTGTGTACACTAAACAGACCTTGACCCAAACATTGTAAGGTGGAAATGAATCTATTCAATTACGAGGGGGAAACGTGCTATTCAATGGTTTCTTTAATTACTGGAATGGATTTAGAGTCAACTTTTGTGAAAATATTTACACTACTTACACTTATTAAGTTAATAACTTGGGTTACATAAAGCTTTATGTAGTAAGTCAAAAAGAGAGCAATTAAACAGACAAATCACATTTGATTGGGATACATAGGCTGATTTGCTTAAATATCTTGAATACTACTACTTAAAAGAAATCATTAGATTTATAACAGTTGTAGAAATACATATTGGAATGATTTGATTTGGAACATAGAACTGTCATCACCCTTCCCCATTTACTCTTTCACCTGCTCATGTGGTGTGCACATGTGGAGTGAAAGTTAGACCTTTGCATTCTGTTCAAAGAGATATGAGTGTCTAACACAATATTGAACATACTATGTCACCAATTTCTTCTTTATGATGGCCCAGTTTGACATACAGTAGCTCTTTCATTGCCTTTCACATAATATTTTTTGCAGCTATATTTTCTGTAATATATAACTCATATCAAAATGGGTTTCAATGGTTCATTGTTGAATGATTTTTTAACAAAGAAAATTCTGTAAAATATTTTAAGCATTCAAATATATAAATATTATATAAGGATTTTATATAAAAACATTAAGCATAGCATCATGAAATTTTGCTAAACTTTTTTTTTTATTGTTGGTCGTTCAAAACATTACATAGTTCTTAATACATCGTATTTCACAGTTTGATTCAAGTGGGTTATGAACTCCCAATTTTACCCCGTATACAGATTACTGTATCACATCAGTTACCCTTCCATTGATTGACAAATTGCCTTTCTAGTGTCTGATGCATTCTGCTGTCTGTCCTATTCTCTACTATCCCCCCTCCCCTCCCCTCCCCTCCCCTTTTCTCTCTCTACCCCTTCTACTGTAAATCATTTCTTCGATTTGTATTATCTTGTCTTACCCCTCCTTTCCTCTTATATGTCATTTTGTATAACCCTGAGGATCGCCTTCCATTTCCATGCGGTTTCCCTTCTCACTCCTTTTCCCTCCCACCTCTCATCCCTGTTTAATGTAAATCTTCTTCTCAAACTTTCTTCCCTACCCTGTACTTGTTTACTCCCCTTATATCAAAGGGGTCATTTGGTATTTATTTTTTAAAGATTGACTAGCTTCACTTAGCATAATCTGCTCTAATGCCATCCATTTCCCTCCAAATTCTATGATTTTCTCATTTCTTAATGCAGAGTAATACTCCATTGTGTATAAATGCCACATTTTTTTTATCCATTCATCTATTGAAGGGCATCTAGGCTGATTCCACAATCTTGCTATCTTGAATTGTGCTGCTATGAACATCGATGTAGCAGTGTCCCTGTAGCATGCTCTTATTAGGTCTTTGGGGAATAGACCGAGAATGGGAATAGCTGGGTCAAATGGTGGTTCCATTCCCAGCTTTCCAAGAAATCTCCATACTGCTTTCCAAATTGGCTGCACCAATTTGCAGTCCCACCAGCAATGAACAAGAGTGCCCTTTTCCCCGCATCCTCTCCAGCACTTATTGTTGTTTGACTTTCTAATGGCTGCCAATCTTACTGGGGTGAGATGGTATCTTAGGGTAGTTTTGATTTGCATTTCTCTGACTGCTAGCGATGGTGAGCATTTTTTCATGTACTTATTGATTGATTGTATGTCCTCCTCTGAGAAGTGTCTGTTCAGGTCCTTGGCCCATTTATTGATTGGGTTATTTGTTATCTTATTGTCTAATTTTTTGAGTTCTTTGTATATTCTGGTTATTAGGGCTCGATCTGAAGTGTGTGGAGTAAAGATTTGTTCCCAGGATGTAGGCTCCCTGTTTATCTCTCTTATTGTTTCTTTTGCTGAGAAAAAACTTTTCAGTTTGAGTAAGTCCCATTTGTTGATTCTAGTTGTTAACTTTTGCGCTATGGGTGTCCTATTGAGGAATTTGGAGCCCGATCCCACAGTATGTAGATCATACCCTACTTTTTCTTCTATCAGATGCCATGTCTCTGATTTAATATCAAGCTCCTTGATCCATTTTGAGTTAACTTTTGTGCATGGCGAGAGATAGGGATTCAGATTCATTTTGATGCAAATGGATTTCCAGTTTTCCCAGCACCATTTGTTGAAGATGCTATCCTTCCTCCATTGCATGCTTTTAGACCCTTTATCAAATATAAGATAGTTGTAGTTTTGTGGGTTGGTTACTGTGTCCTCTATTCTGTACCATTGGTCCACCCGCCTGTTTTGGTACCAGTACCATGCTGTTTTAGTTACTATTGCTCTGTAGTATAGTTTGAAGTCTGGTATCGTAATACCGCCTGATTCACACTTCCTGCTTAGCATTGTTTTTGCTATTCTGGGTCTTTTATTATTCCATATGAATTTCATGATTCTTTTATCTATTTCTACAAGAAATGCTGCTGGGATTTTGATTGGCATTGCATTAAACTTATAGAGAACTTTTGGTAATATCGCCATCTTGATGATGTTGGTTCTGCCTATCCATGAGCAGGGTATATTTTTCCATCTTCTAAGGTCTTCTTCTATATCTTTCTTTAGGGTTCTGTAATTTTCCTTGTATAAATCTTTCACCTCTTTTGTTAGGTTGATTCCCAAGTATTTTATTTTTTGGGGGGATATTGTGAATGGAGTAGTTGTCCTCATTTCTGTTTCAGAGGATTTGTCGCTGATATACAGGAATGCCTTTGATTTATGAGTGTTGATCTTATATCCTGCCACTTTGCTGAATTCATTTATTAGTTCTAATAGCTTCTTTGTAGACCCTTTTGGGTCTGCTAGGTATAGAATCATATCATCTGCAAATAGTGATAATTTAAGTTCTTCTTTTCCTATTTTTATGCCTTTAATTTCTTTCGTCTGTCTAATTGCTCTGGCCAGTGTTTCGAGGACTATGTTGAACAGAAGTGGTGAGAGAGGGCATCCCTGTCTTGTACCAGATCTTAGAGGGAATGCCTTCAATTTTTCTCCATTCAGAATGATGCTAGCCTGAGGCTTAGCATAAATTGCTTTTACAATGTGGAGGTATGTTCCTGTTATCCCTAGTTTTTCAAGAGTTTTGAACATAAAGGGATGCTGTACTTTGTCGAATGCTTTTTCCACATCTATCGAGATGATCATATGGTTCTTATTTTTAAGTCCATTGATGTGGTGAATAACATTTATTGATTTCCGTATATTGAACCAACCTTGCATACCAGGGATGAATCCTACTTGATCATGGTGCACAATTTTTTTGATATGTTTTTGTATCCAATTCGCCAGAATTTTATTGAGGATTTTTGCATCTAGGTTCATTAGAGATATTGGTCTGTAGTTTTCTTTCTTTGAAGTGTCTTTGTCTGGTTTCGGAATCAGGGTGATGTTAGCCTCGTAGAATGAATTTGGTAGTTCTCCCTCTTTTTCTATTTCCTGAAATAGCTTGAAAAGTATTGGTATTAGTTCCTCTTTAAAGGTTTTGTAAAACTCTGCTGTATACCCGTCCAGTCCTGGGCTTTTCTTAGATGGTAATCTTTTGATGGTTTCTTCTATTTCCTCAATTGATATTGGTCTGTTTAGGTTGTCTATATCCTCCTGACTCAATCTGGGCAGATTATATGACTTAAGAAATTTATCGATGCCTTCACTATCCTCTATTTTATTGGAGTATAAGGATTCAAAGTAATTTCTGATTATCTTCTGTATTTCTGAAGTGTCTGTTGTGATATTGCCTTTTTCATCCCGTATGCTAGTAATTTGGGTTCTCTCTCTTCTTCTCTTCGTTAGCATGGCTAAGGGTCTGTCAAATTTATTTATTTTTTCAAAGAACCAGCTTTTAGTTTTGTCAATTTTTTCAATTGTTTCTTTTGTTTCAATTTCATTAATTTCAGCTCTGATTTTAATTATTTCTTGCCTTCTACTTCTTTTGCTGTTGTTTTGCTCTTCTTTTTCTAGGATTTTGAGATGAAGTATGAGATCATTTATTTGTTGGTTTTTTCTTTTTTTGAGGAATGAACTCCAAGCAATGAATTTTCCTCTTAGAACTGCTTTCAATGTGTCCCATAGATTCCGATATGTTGTGTCTGTGTTTTCATTTAACTCTAGGAATTTTTTAATTTCCTCCTTGATGTCTTCTAAAACCCATTGATCACTCAGCAACCTATTGTTCATTCTCCAGGTGATGCTTGATTTTTCCTTTCTTCTTTTATCATTGATTTTCAGTTTCAATCCATTATGATCAGATAAGATGCATGGTATTATCTCTACCCCTTTGTATTGTCTAAGAGTTGCCCTGTGACATAGTATATGGTCTATTTTTGAGAAGGTTCCATGTGCTGCTGAGAAAAAAGTGTAGCTACTTGATGTTGGGTGGTATAGTCTATATATGTCAATTAAGTCTAGGTTGTTAATTGTGTTATTGAGTTCTATAGTTTCCTTATTTAACTTTTGTTTGGAAGATCTGTCCAGTGGTGAGAGAGGTGTGTTGAAGTCTCCCATGATTATTGTATGGTGGTCTATTAGACTCTTGAACTTGAGAAGAGTTTGCTTGATGAACACAGCTGCACCATTATTTGGGGCATATATATTTATGATTGTTATGTCTTGTTGGTGTATGGTTCCCTTGAGCAGTATGAAGTGTCCTTCTATATCCCTTTTGATTAGCTTTGGCTTGAAATCTATTTTATTAGATATGAGTATGGACACTCCTGCTTGTTTCCGTGGTCCATATGAATGATATGATTTTTCCCAACCTTTCACCTTCAGTCTATGTATATCTTTTCCTATCAAATGCGTCTCCTGTAGACAGCATATTTTTGGGTCTTGTTTTTTGATCCATTCAACTAGCCTGTGTCTCTTAATTGGTGAGTTTAAGCCATTAACATTTAGGGTTATTATTGAGATATGGTTTGTTCTTCTATCCATATTTGTTTATTGATGTTACTAAACCTGACTTGTTATCCTCTTTGACTACTTTCCCTCCTTTACTGTCCTACCTCCCATTGTTGGTTTTCAATGTTATTTTCCATTTCCTCTTCCTGTAATATTTTGCCAAGGATTTTTTGAAGAGATGGTTTTCTAGCTGCGAATTCTTTTAACTTTTGTTTATCGTGGAAGGTTTTAATTTCATCTTCTAACCTGAAGCTTAATTTCGCCGGATACAAGATTCTTGGTTGGAGCCCATTGTCTTTCAGTGTTTGAAATATGTTATTCCAGGATCTTCTAGCTTTCAGAGTCTGTGTTGAGAGATCAGCTGTTATCCTGATTGGTTTACCCCTAAATGTAATCTGCTTTCTTTCTCTTGCAGCTTTTAAAATTCTCTCCTTATTCTGTATGTTGGACATCTTCATTATAATGTGTCTAGGTGTGGATCTCTTATGATTTTGCACATTCGGCATCCTGTAGGCTTCTAGGATTTGGGATTCTGTCTCATTCTTCAATTCTGGGATGTTTTCTTGTATTATTTCACTGAATAGACTGTTTATTCCTTTGGAATGGAGCTCTGTGCCTTCCTGTATCCCAATGACTCTTAAATTTGGTCTTTTGATATTGTCCCATAATTCTTGGATGTTCTGCTCATGGTTTCTTAGCAGACTTGCTGAGCTGTCTATGTTCTTTTCCAGTTGAAATACTTTGTCTTCATTGTCTGATGTTCTCTCTTCTAAGTGATCTACTCTGCTGGTAGTATTCTCAATTGAGTTTTTAAGTTGGTTTATTGTTTCCTGCATTTCTAGAATTTCAATTTGTTTGTTTTTTATTACCTCTATCTCCCTGTGAAATTGATCTTTTACTTCCTGGATTTGTTTGTCAATGTGATCTTTCATTGTCTGATTTTGCTGTCTCATGTCTTCCTTGAGACTCCAGATCATCTGAAGCATATATATCCTGAACTCTTTATCTGATATTCCATCTGTTGCAGCTATTACCTCTTCTAAAGTTGAGTTGACCTGCATTGCTTGTGGTCCTTTCTTTCCTTGTCTTTTCATACTGCTCGCGTTTCTTTCTGCTTGGTGCAACTGTTGTGTTTTTGAAATTTACCCCCTATCTATTTATGTTGCTCTTATATAGTTGAAAAGTCTCCCTTGCAGGTGCGGGCGGCGGCTGTGCCCCTACTCCAATTGGGGTGACGTGTCTACCACGCTGGCGTCTCTCTGGGCCTGTTCCGGGAGTGGAAGGCGGCTCTGCTCTGTCCCTATTCCAATTGGGGTGTCGTGACTACCATCCTGGTAGGTCGCTGGCCCAGTTCCGGGCGTGGGCGGTGGGCTTGGGTGGCGGGATTCCACCTAATGGCAGTCCCTAACCTCCCTGCTTGCTAATTAATGGCTTCTCTGAGGCGCCACGCCTTCTGTAGCTGCGGGGCAGGCCGTGCGAGTCAGTTGGCCTGGATCTCCGGGGTCCTGCTGCTGGCTGTTTTGATGTTGCAAGCTGTTAGAGAGTGGTGGTGTATCCTTCAGCTTTCCCGGATGGTGGCCGCTGACTGCCTGGATGGAGTGTCCGCTGTGGGGGATGGGATGGGACTGTACCGCTTCCTTCCCCTTCTGAGATCCCGTGCTCCGCCCAAGGGTCCGTGTGAGCTTGGCTGGCGGGATTCCACCTAATGGCAGTCCCTAACCTCCCTGCTTGCTAATTAATGGCTTCACTAAGGCGCCACACCTTCTGTAGCCGCAGGGTAGGCCGCGTGAATCAGTTGGCCTGGATCTCCCGGGTCCTGCTGCAGGCTGTTAGGATCCCTGGCACTCTATCACTTTGATTTTTTTCTGCCTGCCCCTCCCCAGCGCTGGCTAGCCAGGTTTCCTTTTGGCTGCTACTGGGAGGAGGGGTTGGAGGTCAGGTGTCTCTAGTTTCCCCCTAGTTTTTATGGAGGCTCAGCTTGATACTCCCTCTCCCGGCAAGCCTAGGAGAGATTTTATGCGAATTCCCGCTGTCTGGGGGGTGAGCTGAATGACACCAACCTGTTTTGATGTTGAACTCTGAAGGAGAGTGGCTGTGTATCCTTCAGCTTTACCGGAAGGTGGCCGCTGACTGCCTCGGTAGAGTGTCCACTGTGGGGGATGGGACTGTACCGCTTCCTTCCCCTTCTGAGATCCCGTGCTGGGCCCAAGGGTCCGTGTGGGCTTGGCTGGCGGGATTCCACCTAATGGCAGTCCCTAACCTCCCTGCTTGCTAATTAATGGCTTCACTGAGGTGCCACGCCTTCTGTAGCCGCAGGGCAGGCCGCGTGAATCAGTTGGCCTGGATCTCCGGGGTCCTGCTGCAGTTGGGATCCCTGGCACTCTATCACTTTTCTTGCTAAACTTTTTGATAAGCTTGTGATATAATTTTTTAACTAAACAATTAAGTGACAAAGTTAAGAAAACTTGAAAGATATTTTTACTTGTCACTTTCTTTCAATTTCTATCTGATTTATTTATCTTTTTAAATTTCCTTGATCTACAAATTAGTTTAAAATGCAAATTTTCTGATTTAAAAATTTATTCCATACTCAAGGATCCCTTTTTTGAGGTCATATATTTAATTAGTGAGATGACTTTTAGGAGCATAATTACAGTGAGACTATAGACTTTAAATTTTTATTAAGCATCATTAAGACATTGAGTCTCTTTATTCATTTTGTGATATTTCAGATGTTAACAAACAAAAATTTTGTAATCTTTTCCTTACCGGTAAGATTTCCATATCCAGGTGCTCCTGGCATTAGACCTGGGAAAGTAGTCATTCTCAGCAGTATGATCACACTCTAAGGAGGCTATTTAAGGTACAAGGGGAGGTTTGGGGGTTACCATAAACCAGGCTATTATGGCCTTTAAAGCCTGATGGGTCATTTAATCTTCCTAAAGTACTTAGTACTATCCCTCATTACTTGCTAGTTGCTACTATAATACTTGTGCAGCTAAATCACTTAGAATTAGATGTGTCTGGTACTTTCTTTCATTTCCCTTTAAAAACAAATCATTTGCTTAATTTGTATGAACATAAAATTTTCAGAAATAAAGGAACAATATACAATGAAAGAATGATTGTTCTTTTGTTTGGGAATTTGCCAGAGTTTACCCTTTCAGAAATCATGTATCCAAAGACAATGGTACTCATGTTATTTGCCTGTCTACATCTCTAAATCAGTACTTGCATTTATAGTGATGAGCTGTGAACTATTCAAGCATATAACTATATAATTATATTTTCCAAATAATTGCCCCAAACACAAAAGTTCTGATGCACATTACTATGATTTTATTTAACTCACCCTTGTGTTGTGGGATTCATCAATGCCATTCTTTCTGATTGCTATGTAGTATCCCATTTTCAGACTATACTATTGTAGGATTTGTTTTTCCATTAAATTATTGAAAAATACTTAGATTACTTTAAGGTCTAAGTTTTTATAAATGAGAATTTTTCAATATGTGCTTTAAATGTGTACAAATACTCTCATTTATATTTGTTATAAATTCTTATAAGATATGCACATGTTCAGGTTTATGTGGTACACTAAGTTTTATAGGGAATCAGTATTGTTCTATTATCAATAATATCTGAATATCCTAGAAATTCCATATGCCCTTTCAGGTTTTATGCTTCATATTGGGGATATAATGGTTTATTATAATGGTTTTAAATTTGTATTATCTTGATGATAAATCCAAGTCCTTGTCCCAGGAGCAGCATAATAGTGGCCCAAGTGGGCTGGAGTACACTTGGTCCCAGCTGCGTGATTACCTGCTATTGTACCTGGCCAAGTGTGAACAGGTGTCTCAGGTACTGTGCATCCACATGGGTGTGGGCCTGAGGCACAGAGAGCCAGAGCATACCAACCTGTCATCATTCCTTGGCGGCCCTGCCTATGGGCCTGGTGCTAACACTGGCTCCACACAGTGTTGCAACTAGGATGGGCTTACCTCAACCTCATGGGAAGCTGGGATTGCAGTAAACTGGAAAAAACGAAAGTGGGGCAGACCTGAATGGACATTCAGACTCAAAAGTTAACCAATAGGTTTGGCACTTTTCCATACCCTGATTAGCATAGATTTTGACTAGCAGCACTGACCCAAGTGCTATGTAAAGCCTAGACTGGCACGCTCAAGTGGCAACCTGCTATGAGGTCCTCTCGTGCCCTCTGAGAGTTCCGTTTCCATTCTGTAAAAGATCCTATCCCTTTCACTGTTTCCTTCCATCATCTATGAATTTCTTCCCCAAATAAGTTGGCAGTGAGATGCTATGGTCTGCTGCAGCACTGGAGGACATACCCTATCATTAAGAGCTGCCACATATTTCATGGCTACAAAGGCATGCAGTTTACACAGAGTCACCCACCAGCAGAATCAGAGAAAATCTGGTTTTAATACTAACAAATTGTGAGCATGTTTGCCGCAGGCTGCCCGGACCCGGGTCGAGCGAGCTGGCTGAGCCCCGTTCCTGCCGCTCGCCGATCACTGCCTGCGGCACCCCTGCTGAGCGATCCCCTGCTGAGCTATCAGTGCACGCCGGCTTGCAATCTTACAGCCCGGTTGGGCACAAAAACACAAGCCAGTCAAACTGAGACAAAGTTTTATTTAGAGAGAGGCCATGTGCATCCCCTAACAAGTGGGTCCACACGTGTGTGTCTACCTGAGCCGGGGGGGTTTCCACTTCCCCCGGAACACCCTCCTACCATCCTTTTCCAACCAATGGGAACTCTCCCATTACAAGAGTGACATGAGTAACCTGAGTCCTGAAATGGGCCCAGCTGAACAGCATGAGTCCAAATACCATATGAATGTGAATTGCTGGCTGGCAGTCAATAAAATCCAAAGGTGCCTGTATCAATATTTTTGCTGTGGCTCCTAACATTTGCCCCCTACTGTTTAAATAAACAACAGGCAAATGTGGCTAGGGACCGTGCCTGTTAGGTATGTCCAATTCACATATGGTTCTTACCCGTCATGGGAAAACTGACCTTATTGCGTCAGTCTCCTGGCTTAGGTTGATACCACTGTAACCGAATCATACCCGTCACTGACTACCGGTCCAGTATATAGCCATACCTGTGTAATAGGCCTATGCACCAGTGGGGGGGTGAGGTTCTTGCCTCACCTCTGTTGGCCCCCAAATTTAACCTTGGTGCCAGTGGGGGGGTGAGGTTCTTGCCTCACCTCTGTTGGCCCCCAAATTTAACCTTGGTGCCAGTGGGGGGGTGAGGTTCTTGCCTCACCTCTGTTGGCCCCCAAATTTAGACCATCACTAGCAGAAGGGAGAAAGACGCAGAATTGCCACGACACCAAGCCAATTGACGGCTCCTATGGAAACACTGGTGACACATCGGCTAAGATATTTAGCATTACCAGTTCGCTGTATCAACAAATAGAACACAATGTATACAGGTGATACATAGTCCAGACAAGTTGTGTAAGCAGTTCAAAGTGGAGGAGTCTATCAATATGTCCATTTCCTCCCAAGGTAAATTAAGTCCTTGATTGAGCAGTTCAAATTGGAGGAGTCTATCAATATGTCCATTTCCTCCCAAAGTAAATTAAGTCCTTGATTGAGCAGTCTTATTGAGTTATTTTGATTGATGTATCAATTTATACAGTTTATAGTGATAGCTATCATAAAAGTTGTAGTTTGGTCTTAGTCTTCACCGGCACTGGGATGGAGATGGGAATTATGGCCATGTTGCTAAAGAGACATTATCCTGAACAGAATTATGAAATATAATGAAAAGGAAAGGTGAAAGTAAACAAACATATCTGTTAACCACCTTTAAAAACAAAATTTAATAACAGCTGTTTACCTAAAGTAAATTAAACCATATAAGTCACGTGACTAAATTTTTTTTTTTTGAATACTTGTATCTATATATACATGAGCGCTCCTTATAAATGAAATATGGACATACACACATACAGACATACAACACAAAACAGCATACATAACATAGAACATATAAGACAATAGTAAATAAAGGCCTTGTAGCTATAGCTAGGTGAAATCTCCATTGCAATGTTTAAAAACTTTACAGTTAAAAAATAAATAAATAAATAAAACACAGTCAAAAAAATAAAACTGATCAGAAAAACATTAACCTAGGTTTGTATGAGCTTAAAAAATAAGGTAAAATAAAATAAAATAGAACTTTATGATGTGGGAAAAATGCAAATAATAAAATAGATATTGAAAAAGGCACCGTGGTAAATCACTGTCGCAGATGCAAGAATAGCCAGGCTGGAACTCTGGATATCAGCTGTTATGGATTTGAGTCAAATCATCTTCTTTTTCTGTAGAAATTGTTTTAGTTAATCTCTCTGGAATCCAAATTGGTTGCTGTTCCTCCTGTGGAAAAACACAGACGGAGCCCCGACTCCAGACTATTACTGGGTCCGGACCTTTCCATTGTCCTGTTAGAATATCTTTCCAAAGTACCTTAGGCTTATGTACATTTTTCGGATACATATGTCTTTCCGCAGCACTAAGTCCTGATGAATCCAAATTTAGAAAGTTTAGAGTAAAAAGGGTTATTTTAAGTTTATCTTTGGGGGATATATACCCCTTACTAATTCCCTCCCTTTGCTTTAATAAGTACATTTTTATAGTTTGATGAGCTCTTTCAACTATGCCTTGTCCCTGTGGGTTGTATGGGATTCCTGTTATATGAGTAATGCCAAATGATGAGCAAAATTGTTTAAAAGACTTGGAGATGTAACCAGGACCGTTATCGGTTTTTAACTGTTTAGGAACACCCACAGTGGCAAAATTTTGTAAGCAATGAGCTATAACATCTTTAGATTTTTCTCCGGGATGAAGGGAGCCCATCAAAAATCCAGAAGAAGTATCAACTGTAACATGTAAATATTTTAATTTTCCAAATTCTGGCAAGTGTGTGACGTCCATCTGCCAAATATGGTTAGGTATCAGTCCTCTAGGATTGACTCCAAGATTAACTTGTGGCAAAAATGTCACACAATTTTGACATTGTTTTATTATATGTCTGGCTTGTTCTTTAGTTATTTTAAAACGTTTTTGTAAAGTATTAGCATTGACATGGAACCTTTTATGAAAATTTATAGCTTCTTCTATTGTGGAGAAAATATGTATGTCATGTGTAGATTTATCTGCTAGTTCATTACCCAAACTAAGGGCTCCAGGCAATCCTGTATGTGCTCTGATATGTCCTATAAAGAATGGATCCTTTCTATCCCAGATTAGACTTTGTATAGCAGAAAACAAAGAGAAAACAGTAGAGGAAGGAGAAATCCTACCAGCATCTTCAAGAGATACGATAGCATTAACTACATACTGACTATCAGAAAATAAATTAAATGTAGAATCTTTGAACATCATAAAAGCTTGCAATACTGCATTGAGCTCTACCTTTTGAGCTGATTGTTTGGGTACTAAAAATGTAAAAGTTTGATCAGGAGTAACTACTGCTGCTGTACCATTATTTGACCCATCAGTGAATATATTTGGAGCATTTATGATAGGGGTTTTTCTTGTCATTTTTGGAAAAACTACAGGATGCTTAGACCAAAAGGACAACAAAGGATTAGATGGCAAGTGATTATCAAATGCAACACTAGATTTACATATGATTATTGCCCAAGTATTTAACTCATTAGCTAACTCATCAATTTGATCCATAGTATATGGAGTAATAATTTTATTGGGAGAAATCCCAAACACTCCTTTTGCTGCTTTTATTCCTTTGAGTATTAATTGCCCTAGAGCCTCAGGATATCTAGTAAGAATAGTATTAGGAGAATAAGATAAATGTATCCATAATAATGGACCTTCTTGCCAAAATACCCCTGTAGGAATATTTTTTGTCGGTAATACAATAAATAATAAAGGCAAACTTATATCAATTCTATCCAAATGCATATTTTCCATATATGTTTCAATGATTTTTAATGCCTTTCTAGCTTCAGGCGTTAACATGCGGGGTGAATTTGGATCTGATGGACCTTTTAAAATATCAAATAAAGGTCCTAATTCTCCTGTTGGTATGCCTAGATAAGGCCTTATCCAATTTATATCTCCCAATAACTTTTGAAAGTCATTAAGTGATTTGAGTTGATCTACTCGTATTTGAATTTTTGGTGGACGGACCATGGTTGAGGATAATAGAACTCCTAAATAATTAATTGGAAGATTTAATTGTACTTTATCTATTGCTATCTCTAGATTATAATTTTTTAATAAGTTTGTAAGCGTGGCATAACATTCTAGCAATGTGTTTTTATCTTTATGTGCCATTAACACATCATCCATATAGTGAAATATCTGTAGTTCAGGGTTTTGATTTCTAAGTGGCTGGATTGCTTTATCAACATAAATTTGGCACAAAGTTGGGCTGTTAGCCATCCCTTGAGGGAGTACTTTCCATTCATATCTCTGATCAGGACCTTCATGATTCAGTGCAGGGATAGTAAATGCAAAATGTGGACTATCCTCGGGGTGAATTGGAATTGAGAAGAAACAATCTTTAATATCTATAGCTAGAACATGCCACGTTTTTGGTAAAGCAGACAGTTGGGGAATCCCTGATTGAGCAGGTCCCATAATAACCATCTCATTATTAATGGCTCTTAAATCTTGTAATAATCTCCATTTACCAGATTTCTTTTTAATAACAAAAATGGGAGTATTATGGGGAGATACGGAAGGTTGTATATGTCCTTCCGCTAATTGCTGTTTGACCAGATCATGGGCTACTTGTATCTTCTTTAGTTAGGGGCCACTGAGGAACCCACACTGGTCTTTCTGATTTCCAAGTAATTTTGATTGTCTCAGTGGCCCTTTTTGAAAACCCAATCCATGTTTATCTATCTCTTGATCTACTTGAATTGGTGCTGTTATATCTTGTTCTTGATCTCTTAATCTCTTTTCTTTTCTAAAGCCTTGTTTTGCCCTAGTAGTGGGCGCGTTAGGATTGACGTTATTTGTTAATGTCAATCCTAATTGATCTAGGATGTCTCGTCCCCATAAATTTATGGGGAGATGGTCCAATACATAGGGCTGTATAGTTCCTTCATATCCTTCAGGATCCCTCCAATCTAATACCATTGCACTTCTATGGGGATTAGTTGCCACTCCTAGGCCTCTAAGCGTTTGGGTCGCTTGCTGTAATGGCCAATGCTTAGGCCATTCCTGGCGAGATATGATGCTGAGGTCAGCGCCTGTGTCCAGCAGTCCATTAAAATCATGCCCTTGAATATTTAATTTTAGCATAGGGCGAGAATCTAAATTTAAAGATAGCATAGCCCAATCTACACCTGTGGAGCCTAATCCCTTGGAACCTCTTTCTACATTACAAATGGAAAATTTATCATGTAGGCTTGGTATTATTAATAACTGTGCTATTCTATCTCCTGATGAAATTACTGATATACCTCTTGGAGAACTAGCTATGATTTTTATTTCACCCTCATAATCGGGATCAATTACCCCAGGACTTATCATAAGTCCTTTAAGTGTAGAAGAACTGCGTCCTAATAATAAGCCTACTGTTCCCTGGGGAAGAGGTCCTTTTACTCCTGTGGGAATTATTTGAACTCCCATCTCTGGAGTTAATACTGCTCTGGCAGAGGCACAGATGTCCAACCCTGCGCTCCCTCTAGTCTGTCTGATGAGGGATCTGATGGATAATGCGTCCTGGGCACCACCTTGATGGTGCTGCTGGGTTCCTCCATTGCCCCGTATATTTGTGGTTTTGGGCCCCGGGGCATTGGGCCCTCCAATTCGTTTTTTGACAACGGGGCCTGATGCCTTTCTCCACGATATCGTGGGTAGACATTTGGTCTTTGTCCATTTTTTGATAACGGAATACCCTCTATGGTGGTTTGAGAATGGCATTCATTAGCCCAATGTCTCCCTCTATGGCATCGTGGGCAAATACCCGGGATTCTACTCTTTTGATACCTAGCTTTGTTAAACCCTCCTCCTATGGGGCAATTTCTTTTAAAATGCTCTTCTTGATTGCAATTATAGCATGTTTTTGGCTTGGTACTTAAAGCCTGTTTTACTTCAGCTGCCATGACTTGTCCTTGTTCATTAATGTCTCTACATAATTTAATATATGTGTTTAAATCTTCCTGTTTCCACGGTCTAATGACCTCTTTGCAGCAACGATTTGCTTGATCGTAAGCCAGCTGTTTTATAAATGGCATTGCCTGTTCTGTATTTTCAAATGTCTCAGAGGCTGCTTCAATAAGTCTAGCTACAAAGTCAGCGTAGGGCTCATTAACTCCTTGTATTATCTTAGATAGTTGACCTTGAAAATCCCCTTGTCCCTTTAAAGTTTTCCATGCCTTAATTGCATTTATAGCGACTTGAGCGTATACGCCAGGATCATATCTGAGCTGTTGCATTTGTTCTTGAAACTCCTCTTTTCCCAGTAACATTTTCAGGCCTCGTTCAGGGTAACCTGCTTCTGCATTTTGCCTAGCTGTCTCCTTGCAAAATTCCTCATTGGCAATTTTCCATAATAAATATTGTCCTCTATTTAGCACAGAATTACACACGTTAGCCCAATCTGCTGGTGTTAAGTTCCAGCCGGTAATAGATTCGACCATACTGACTGTGAAGGGAGCGGCCGGGCCGTAGGCTGCTACAGCTTCCTTTAATTGCTTTATTTTGAAATCTAAGGCACGGTAAACTCGTTCTTTTTCTTCTCCCTGCTCAACTACAGGGCATGCTAGTTTTTGGGGTCCCGCCTCAGGATTCCGTTCATCATCTATGGAGGCAGGTAAAGCTGTTGGTTGAATTATGCCCTCTGGTGGTGGAACGGAGTTAGTAGCAGCCTCCCTATCTGACGACCGTTTTTTCCCTGAGCTTGCCTTGTTCAAATTTTCTTCTATCTGACTAGCTTGAGAGACCTTTTGTTTTGCTTGACCTAATATGTTTTCTGCCATGGCTTGGACCTCTAACAATTTACTTAACAGTTTTTCGGTTTGTTTTTTACTAGATTCTAATCTACTATAAAGGTAACGTAACCCAATAAGATAGGATAGAAGAAAGCCAAAACAGAATGAAACAGAAACGGAGAGGAGGAAAATGATTATGTCAATTTTCTCTCTCTCAGGGCCGAATAACTTCAAACCTTGAGTCAGCCATTTATCCCAACTCGTCTGAAAAAATTGTAAGGCTAGAGAGCCTGAAATAAGAGCAGAATAAATCAAAACAGAAATACCCATTCTGTCGCCTTTCCTTAGGGGCGAGTGATATTACTCACCTTTAAGTTTTGGGCGTTCCCCGTACGGGCCACCAAAATGCCGCAGGCTGCCCGGACCCGGGTCGAGCGAGCTGGCTGAGCCCCGTTCCTGCCGCTTGCCGATCACTGCCTGCGGCACCCCTGCTGAGCGATCCCCTGCTGAGCTATCAGTGCACGCCGGCTTGCAATCTTACAGCCCGGTTGGGCACAAAAACACAAGCCAGTCAAACTGAGACAAAGTTTTATTTAGAGAGAGGCCATGTGCGTCCCCTAACAAGTGGGTCCACACGTGTGTGTCTACCTGAGCCGGGGGGGTTTCCACTTCCCCCGGAACACCCTCCTACCATCCTTTTCCAACCAATGGGAACTCTCCCATTACAAGAGTGACATGAGTAACCTGAGTCCTGAAATGGGCCCAGCTGAACAGCATGAGTCCAAATACCATATGAATGTGAATTGCTGGCTGGCAGTCAATAAAATCCAAAGGTGCCTGTATCAATATTTTTGCTGTGGCTCCTAACACATGTTTATGAATCAAATAATCATTTGTTTTTATCTCCTGAAGTTTGTTTTCAAATCTTACAAAAGTATTTAAATAGGTTGTCTTTTATTGCTAATTTCTAAGAATTCTGGATATATTCTAGATATGAGTCTTCCCTCAGAGACACACACATATAAGGAAATTTGTCATATTTTACATATGCATTAACTCCCAGGCTTGATTTTACCTTTGCACTCTCTTAATAATATTTTTATTTAATAATCTGATTTATTGTTTTTCATTAAATTAATTTTAAACCGGTACATAAAAATTAAACACATTATCGAGGTAACAAAACTCCACATTTTAATGAAAGAGGATTTATAAAACATCTGTCTTATAATTAGCACTTTACTTTATTCTGCTTAAAAATTATTCTCCTTTACAGGACTAAGAAGAAAACTTCTTCTATGTTTTCATTATTTTTGTTGTTTGGACAATAGCATTGACCCTGAATGTTACTGCATGATCTCATGAGGTTGCATGTGTATGCACCTGACCTCATCTATGCTATACTTAACAAATGTTTATTATATCCCTGTTGCACAAGACGTAGGGCAAAGTTTAAAAATGAAAAATATTACTAGACTGTTCCTTAAGGATCATATTACATACTATAGATGATAAAATTGATAATAAATTAATACAATTTAAGGGGAAATAAAGTTAATTCTTAATTCAAATGATTTTCTATGAGAGTGTTGAAGAATAAATAAATATTGATGACCCTGAGACCAGTGACCAGCACATTCTAAGATGTGCTGACATCAGAATTGGAAATGGAAGAATGATAAATAACGAAAGGAAGGGTATATGGGTTTAAGTATATTCAAGCCAGGGAGTGACTGGGTGCTTTAGAAAACATAGGCCAAGAGGAGGATATACAGAAAGTAAGAATAAAAGATAATTTGAATAACCAGAAATAAATTTCCAAAGAGTCTGGGATTTATTCTTTCGACAATAGGCAGAATTGAGGTTTCTTGTGTATAAGAATGGAATGATTTGAGCTGTTTTTAAAAAGTGAAACAAGGAGAGACTGGAGATATAAAAGTTGAAGATTATACACTTGTTTGGGCTGAATGAGCTGGACTCACTCATGGAAACAAGGGAAAGAAAAAGAGGGAGAAGGAGACTTATTCAACCCCAAAATACTACTTAAGTAAAAATGGCACTTAGCAGTATTTGGTGACTAACTGAATATGTTGGGTTTTGATAAGAGAGTGGCATGATGTTCAAAGAGTATTTTTTTATTGAGATGGAGTAGATATTTTAAATAAAGAAGTGAATATGATAATTTTCTCTGTCAAATAAGAGGGAAAAAAGGTAAGATCTAATTGAAAACTCAACATCACTACTCTCTACAATGATAACTACCATTTAATTCATAAAAAGCTAGTGCTATAATTTAGATCTGGAGTATCCTTCAAAGACCCATGAGTTAAAGGCTTATTTGCCAACCTGTGGTCCTCTGGCAGGTGGTGGAACCTTAGGAGGTGGGGCCTAGTGAAAGAAAGTTAGGTCATTGGGGTATGACCTTGAAAGGGATATTAAAACTTTGGCCCCTGGTTTTCTTTCTCTTCGCTTCCTGGCTGTCATGAGTTATACCGGAATACTCTGACATATGATTCTGCCGTGATGTACTCTGATACTACAGGACTACAGGCTATGCCACCATGGACTAAAACCTCTGAAACTGTGAGTGAATATAAACCTCTCATCCTTAAAAGTTAATTATCTCAGATATTTTATCACAATGACAGAAAAGTGACTAATACAACATGTTTGGGGCTTGTGGCATATTGTGTCATTTATCCCTTAAAAATAACTATAAATAAGATAGCTAGTATTAACATTAAACAGATAAGAAAGCTGGATCTTACATAACTTTGTCCTAAATTCCCTAATTATTATGTGACAGAATCAGGATTTAATCCCATTTCTCTGTGACTTTATATCACATGCTTTTTCTACTGAATACAAAAATATATTTGGCAACTGGTAAATGAGTGTTGAAGTGAATTGATTATTTAATATGGGAATGAAAATGGAAAGAATGAATGGTAGCTTAAATAATCACGTGCCATACATTAACACAGTATGGTTAAGAGTACAGAACTGTGGGAAGACAACATAAAAAATTAGGAGGTTAATCTTATTAGATGTATGTAAATGTTATCTTTTACCATTACTACATTTTTTTTAAAATTCCATGCAAGAGAGTGGTTGGTTACATAAGAACATAATTTTGTTTCATATCAGATGAGAAATAAAAATATTTTATTAAAAAACATATTTCTCTGCTAGCTTAACATTTATAGTTCCTATATACCCAAACAATAAATATAAAATTGACTTCCCACATCTGAGATCACCTGAAAACTCCAGCAATCTCGGTACCATCATTGTTCTTACTTTATGGGAAATGAAGAGGCTCAGGTCAGTTAAATAAAATCTACTACATTGAATTCAAATCTAAGCCTAGACTTCATGTCTAATAACTGGGTCTTTATATTGATTCTCTGGTGATCCAGTCCCTTCCTACAGTATTTGTGTCTGAAATCTTTTTTCCTATATACTAGTGTTTTACTTCCTGCCTTAGTAATGACCCTTTCTTCTGTTCTTTCAATTTTGGGGCCTTGCCTTACTTTTCCCAGGCTCTAAGGAGCTGAAATCACAATGCTTTGATGCCACCTGTTCTTCATAAGGCGTGCTGTCTACGTTTCTGTGTCCTAACATAGGGTCTGTTCTTGCACTTCCTGTTAGTGGCCAGGTTACCTATGCAGATTACCCAATGCTAAAGAATACTCAAAGTTGCTGTCTGACCAGACCACTCAAAATCACAACTCCTGTTCTATTTATCAGATTTCTTTCCACCATCATATATTATATAACCATCATATATTCAAGGCAGGGAATATATGTTTTCCATATTTCTTTAGCTTTCCATATTGCCATATTTAATAGTAGACATATATTTTGTATAAAATATTTGCTACTTTAATTTGTACAATTTTGCTACTTTAATTTGTATCATTTAATTTTTTACAAAAAGCTAAATGATAATTTTTTTGTCAGTAATGTTGAAAAAATAATATTTTTTACTTCCTAAGATTATTATGATAATTACATGAGTTAGTACATATAATGTACATGTAAAGGCCTTGGTCTGAGATCTGGGAAATATTGTGTGTTTAATAAAGAAAAACTGGAACAATGATTATATTTCAGACTCAGGTACAAGCTTTTGTAGTACCAGGTATTTTGTAAATATATAGTCAAAACATCTTTGAATGAACCAGTTAAAAAGTGAAATTAACTTTAGTTTGTAATTTTTATTGAATATTTCAAATGATTATTTAAAACAAATATTCCCTAATAAATATAAAGTAATTTGCACTCATTTTCTTTTATATTAGAATTGGGTATATTCCAAACACATATGAGGAATATAATTCAGAGTTTAAATAAAAAACAAATATTAGCATATTTATTATAACTATAATATTAAGTCTTTCTCTACATTCAAAAGGCTTATTTTTTAACATCCAAGGAATTATAGTATCAACTCACAAAGTTTTATCACAAGTAAATTCTAATAAATTCAACCATGGTTTATAGTGCATACATGAAGTAATGGTAAATCTTTGACATTCTATTCTGTAAAATACTAACATAATGTTCTCTTTAACCTTATTTTCAATTTTACAGGAAAATGACATTTTATTATTCTTCACCTAGAAGATTTAAGGAAACTTTTTTTTGTTTTGTTTCCATTAAATTATTTTCAGTGGTAAAAATGAAAACACAATGCAGCCTCATAAAAATTCATTAAAGCAAATAATACATTTGTCTTTTACATATCAGTATAAAAAGTGGAATAAAGCCTGACAATCTCTTAAATTTTATCCTCAAAGGATTTGTTCATACCTTAAACTTTTGATTTTAATTTATTTTTCTCCTTACCTTGAGTAGGCTAAAAGTTGAAATGGATTTATAACAATAATGATGGCATCTGGAAACCATTCTTAGCAATAGACAAAGCCAAAAGACCATGGAAGCACCATGTGAATACAGCATTATAACTTTAACTATAGGGTTAGGTATTTAAATGTCCTTTGGTCCTTGTTGCCTTTCTTTTGATATGCAACTTTGGAATGCTAATGCTAATACTGTACTAATATTTCCAAAATACTGACATGAAAACTATTGTCTGATGTCACTGTTTCCCAAGACTTCAATTAAATGGCAGTACCTATGTTGAGAGGAGTTTCTTCATTTTTTTTAAATTACAATATTTGTGAATTAAACCTGCTGAATAGCCATAAATTACATGGCATTAGTTAAATAATTGTGGATAAGTAATTCAGGAAATAGATTCATTCCATGTTGTGAAATTCATCTGCAGGATATCAGAGTGCATTTAAACCAATAGACCATGAGGAAATAAGTTGCAGATATGCTGCTTGAGTCCACAGTTTTCATATGTGAAAGATTCACTGCCCAGAAAAGGAGTGGGAAGGAAGAGACAGATGGCATTTAATATTAAAAATGGAATTTGTTCTATAACTTTGAAAGCCTAAATTCTTGGCATTTTATTTCATTTCCTTTTGAGATTATAATGTTATCATAGGGTTCTCTTAAATCTCCTTCTAATCTTTCAACTTTTTCTATCTATATATAAATGTGCATATGTATAATTTATCTATTATATTGATATATCCATCTGTGTTTCTTCTATCATGTATCTTTTATCTGTCATCTACACAGGCTGTATGCACATAAGAAATTAAAATGGAATATTGAAATTTCCCACGTACAAGTAATTACCTTGATACAAGTGGGTCTGTAGTTTAGAGGGAATATAATATCATCTGTGAAATCCTCAATGAAAATAGACATTTTTGTAACCATTTATAGAAGATGATTTTCATACAAATTAGGTAAGAGTAGGATCCTTGTGTTTTAACTAAAGTTTCGTATTTTAATTACTGATTAAAATGTTAATTACCCATCTTCCCAGATTGTCTCAGATTTTACAATGGAGTCATCATCTAGAAGTAACAAAATCAGTCACTTAATGGAGACTATGCGAACAGTGCTTTTTCAAAAGTTACTAACATAGGAACCATTATATTTTGGTTAATTTTATATCTTAATTACTAATTCTTCAAAATATATATGTATTTATTCTGATCATCCACAAATTGGAAACCACACCCCTAGCAATGAAAATAACACTACCTTACATGTAATAACTAAATCAACTTAGCAATATACTAGAATAAACAATAAATGCTAAGCTATGGTTGACTGAATGAATGCCCTAAAATCATGTGTTAATATATTGCCTATATTTCTTCTACATTCCAAATTTAAAATAAGGTTTACAGAGTGATTAGGCAAATATTTCTGAAGGACTTTAATATTAAGTGTAGTCACACTTCATTTTATTCATAAAGATCATATTTAGGTACAATTTTACTATAATTTAAATAATTTAATATTTTCCCCTTAACATATAGCAATAAAATTTTGGAAGCTAGAAGTTCCTGGAACAACATATATCAAGCACTGAAAGAAAATGGATGCCAACTAAGAATTTTGTATCTATCAAAATTAAGCTTTAGATTTGTTTATGAAATAAAAAATTTCCATGATAAGCAAAAGTTAAAAGAATTTACAGCTAGGAAACCTGAACTAAAGAACATCCTTAGCAAAATATTCTATGAAGAGGAAATGAAAATCAACAATGACAATCAGCAGAGGGAGGTATTTTACTAAAGGAAAACTAATCAAAGGAGAAACTAAGTCAAGTTAAATAACTAAAATAAAAAAATAATATCTGGGAATACAAATCATGTCTCTATAATAACCATGAATGTTAATGGCCTAAACTCACCAATCAAAGACTTAGTCTAGATGATTGGATGAAACAGAAAAAAAGAAGACTCAACAGTATGCTGCTCCAAGAGAATCATCTCATAGGAAAAGACTTTCATAGACACTGAAGGTGAAACATTGGGAAAAATCATACCACTCACATGGACTGCAGAAATAAGCAGGGGTTTCCATCTTCATATCAAATAAGGTAGACTTTCAGCTAAAGTCAATCAAAAGGAACAAAGAAGGACATTTTATACTGCTCAAGGGAACCATACATCAAAAAGACATAACAATTATAAATATATATGCCCCAAATGATGAAGCATGTATGTTCATCAAACAAACTCTTCTGAAATTCAAGAGTCAAATAGACCAGAACACAATAATTTGAGTGACTTTAACACACCTCTTTCACCACTGGATAGATCTTCCAAACAAAAGCTGAATAAAGAAGCTACAGAACTCAATAATACGATCAATAACTTAGACTTAACTGACATATATAGAATATATCATACTTCAAAAAGCAAATACCCTTTCTTCTCAGCAACACATGGGTACTTCTCTAAAACAGACTATATATTATGTCACAAAGCAACTCTTAACAAATAAAAAAAATAGTAGAGATACTACATTGCATTCTGTCTGATCACAATAGAATGAAATTAGAAATCAATAATAAAATAAAAAATATAAACTACTCCAACACCTGGAAACTAAATAATATGCTACTGAATGAACAATGGGTTGCAAAAGACATCAAGGAGGAGATTAATAATTCTTAGAGGTAAATAAGAACACTAATACAACATATGGAAATCTCTGGGACACTATGAAGACAGTACTGAGAGGAAAGTTTATTGCATGGACTTCATTCCTTAAAACAAGAAAAGTCTAGAAATAAATGACTTAATATTACATCTCAAAGCCCTAGAAAACTTAGAACAAATCAATACCAAAAGCAGTAGAAGACAGAAAATAATTAAAATCAGAGCTAAAAATCAATGAAATTGAAACAAAAGAAACAAAAAATTGGCAAAACAAAAAGTTGATTCTTCAAAACAAATAAATAAAATTGACAGACCCTCAGCCATGCTAATGAAGGAGAGTGACAACTCAAATCACTAACATACATGATGAAAAAGGAAATATCACAACAGACACTACAGAGATACAGAAGATAATTAGAAACATTTTGAAAACTTGTACTCCAATAAAATAGAGAGTATCAAAGGCATTGACAAATTTCTAGAGTCACATGATTTGCCCATATTGAATCAGGGTGACATACAAAATTTAAACAAATCAATTTCAAGCGATAAAACAGAAGACATTATCAGAAGCCCACAAACCAAGAAAAGCCCAGGATGAGATGGATGTGCAGTGGAGTTCTACAAGACCTATAAAGAAGAACTAATACCTATACTCTACAGATTATTTCATGAAATAGAAAAAAGAGGGAGCAATTTCAAACTCATTCTATGAGGCCAATATCAATTTGATTCCAAAACAAGGAAAAGACACATCAAAGAAGAAAACTTCAGACCAATATGTCTAATGAATATAGATGCAAAAATTCTCAATAAAATTCTGGCAAATTGAATAAAAAGACATATCAAAAACATGGTGCACGACTATCAACTTGGATTCATCCCAGGGTTGCAAGGTTGGTTCAACATACGGAAATCGATAAATGTAATTTCTCACATCATCACTTACAGAAAAGAATCATATGATTATCTCAAAAGATGCAGAAAAAAAAACATTAACAAAATACATTAGCCATACATGTTCAAAACACTAGAAAAACTAGGGATAACAGGAACACATCTCAATATCATAAAGGCTATCGATGCTAAGCCCCAGACTAACATCATTCTAAATGGAGAAAAATTGAAGGCATTCCCTCTGAAAACTGGAAGAACACAGAGTTGTCCTCTTTCATCACCTTTATTTAACACATTTCTTGAAACACTGGCCAGAGCAATTAGACAGATGAAAGAAATTAAAGTGATACAGATAGGAAAAGAAGAATTCAAATTAGCACTATTTCCTGATGATAGGATTCTATACCTTGAAGACCCAAAAAATTCCACCAGAAAACTTCTAGAACTAGTAAATGAATTCAGCAAAGTAGCAGATATAAAATCAACTCCCATAAATCAAAGACATTTCTGTATATCAGTGACAAATTCTCTGAAAGGGAAATGAGGAAAACTAACCCATTTACAATAGCCTCAAAAATAAAATAAAATACTTGGTAATCAATTTAGCAAAAGATGTGAAAGACCTCTTACAATTAAAACTACAGAATGCTAAAGAAAGAAATTAAAGAATACCTTAGAAGATGGAAAGATCTCCCTTGTTCTTGGATAGGCAGAATTAATATTGTCAAAATGATCATAGTATCAAAAGCACTATACAGATTTAATGCAATTTCAATCAAAATCCCAATGACATTCTCATAGAAATAGAAAAAGAAGTCATGAAATTCATCTTGGAATATCGGAGAGTCAGAATAGCTAAACTAATCCTCAGCAAGTAGAATGAAGCAGGTGTCATCACTATATCAGAACTTAAACTATACTACAGAGCAATAGTAACAGCATGGTATTGGCACCAAAATATACTGGTAGTCCAGTGTTACAGAGTACAGGACACAGAGAATAACCCACATAATTACAGTTATCTTATAGTAGACAAAGGTGCCAAAAACATTCATTGGAGAAAAGATAGCCTCTTCAGCAAATGGTGCTAGGAAAACTGAAAATCCATATGCAACAAAATGAGATTAAACCCCTATCTCTCACCATGCACAAAACTCAAATCAAAGTGGATCAAGGACCTCGGAATTAAACCAGAGACATTACGCTTATTAGAAGAAAATGTAGGCCCAAATCTCCATCATGTCAGATTAGGCCCCAACTTCTTTAATATGACTCCTATTGCACAAGAATTAAAATCAAGAATCAATAAATGGAATGGATACAAATTAAAAAAAAAATCTTCTCAGGAAAAAAAAAAACAATAGGTGAATAGAGAGCCTACTTCTTGGGAGCAAATTTTTAGCACTCGAATAGCAGATACAGCACTAATCTCTGGGGTATTTAAAGAACTCTAAAAGCTAAACACCGATAAAAAAAAAAATAGTCCAATCAACAAATGGGTCAAGAACCTGAACAGACACCTCTCAAAAATGTTTAACATCTCTAGCAATTAGAGAAAGGTAAATCAATCAAAACTATGATTTCATCTCACTCCAGTCAGAATGGCAGCTATTAAGAACCAAAACAACAATAAGTGTTGGTGAGGATGTAGAGAAAAAGGCACTTTCATACATTGCTAGCGGAACAGCAATTGGTGAAGCCAATATGGAAAGCAGTGTGGAGATTCCTTGGAAAGCTGGAAATGGAACCACCATTTAACTAACTATCCCACTCCTGGGTCTATACCCAAAGTACTTAAAAACAGCATACTACAGGGACACAGCCACATCAATATTTATAGCAGCACAATTCACAATAGCTAAACTGTGGAATCAAGCTAGATGCTCCTCAGTAGATGAATGGATAAGGAAAATGTGGCATATATACACAATGGAATATTACTCAGCATTAAAAGAGAATAAAATCATACTATTTGCAGGTAAATGGATGGAGTTGGAGAATATAATGTTAAGTGAATTTAGCCAATACCAAAAAAACAAATGCCAAACATTTTCTCTGATATAAGGAGGCTGATTCACAGTGGGTTTGGGAGGGGGAGCATGGGAAGATTAGATGAACTCTAATAGAATTAAACCAAAGGGTGGCAAAGGGGTAAAAAGATGGCGAAATGAGATGGATATCATTACCCTGAGTACATGTATGAAGACACAAATGGTGTGAATATACTTTATATACAACCATAGATATGAAAAATTGTACTTTTTATGTGTAATATGAATTATAATGCATTCTGCTGTCATATATAACAAATTAAAATTAAAAAAAGAAAAAATATTCAACCTATAAAGTTCACAACAGCAAAAAATAAAAAAAATTTGAAGAAACTAAAAAATAGCCAGAATTGTCAGCAATAGAACCTGAATAATGAAAATACTAAGAGATATAATTCAGACAAAAGGAAGAAAGAGAAAAGAAAGAAGGGTATGTCAGTATGTATGTCAGTGCTAATAAAGGAACAGAGAAATAAAAAAATAAGAGATATGCAAGCATTTCTGTACAAAACTGTTCAAATAAGTCCTGTAAGCTTTCAATAGGAAATAACTGTAAAAAGAAAATGTGATTTGGGATTTGAATAACATTGAGGTGCTCTAACATTCTTGAAATGATAAGATAAAGGGTAAAATTATTATTATTATTAAATGTTGATAAATGAAGTATGTATTTTAAATGTTTAGTACAACCAAGTTCAAAACATAGAAATAAATGTGAGCACATAAACTAGGAGAGAAAATAATAAACAGAAATAAATGTTAAACCAACTACAAACAAAGCAAGGCACAATTAAAAAAAAAAAACTGGAGAAAAAGACCAAATATTAAAAGTACAGAAAAAATTTTAGAAATAATTCCAAACAAATTTGTAATAATATCAACTAAATGACTCACGAAGCAAATATGTCTGATGATAATTAAATATAACAGCAAGGATACAATATGATGATTACACAAACATATCTATGAGGATAAATTAATTTTGAGAGTAAAACTATTATACACAGAAATGTACAAACATACATGCCTATTGTTTTTTATATTCACTAGCAATAATTTTTCATACAAAGTTTAGAGTTAAAAGCAAGAAATAAATATAGTCACTACATAAGGACAAAATTCTCCATTCACTAGTGAAATGTGGAAGTCTTATATACATATTACATCAGGTCAAAAATGAAACAAGATAGTCATAATTATAAATTGTACTATGTAAATACACTGTCTTTGGTAGATTTTAGCATTTTCTTTAATAGTTCATTGATGAAGAATTTTTAAAAAGGTCAGGAAAGACCAAAGAAGTCTATAATAACTGATAAAGTGTGAATGATTATACGTATATAAACATATGGAGCTGATTTTGTTTCAGTTCATGTGTATGTGAATTCATCCAATTGTAATAAAAATGTGATAAAAATCAACAAACATTATTTCATGTTACATGACTTATTTTGAGGTGATTATGATTTGCCCTACCAACTAACACCAATTTTGTCCCATCAAATAGCAGTCACAACCCATGACAAGTCAGATACTCATCCAACATGAACAGCCTAACATGTTAGCCCATTGTAGTTTTAATGATGAGAGATATAAAAGTAATGGATCAGAAACATAGTACAATTTACTACTCTGAGCAATAGCAGTAAGTGCAGTAATCTCAGTAATAGCCTTCCTTTGGACTGGTTTCTGTTGTCTCTATTTATAATGCAAACAAGGCCAGCTGACACTTGAACACTGTTTACATTACAGGAGAGAAATACTGAGCTTAAGAAATCTGATTCGTTTATTTCCAAAGGGAGTCACTGACTCTGTCCTCCAAGATCTTTCACTACAAAAACATACTTGAAAAGATAGTCTGGAACAAAGGGACATTAGTGCTCACTCAGAAAATCTGAAGCAAAGCTTCAAAGAGAGAATAATACAATTACTACCAATTGTTTCCCTTGTTTCTATACCCATTGTTTCTATGGTTAATTTCCCTATAAATCTGCAGTTCTACTGGCCATAGTAATTAATCTGATTGACAAAGATATGGGACAAAACTTATTTAGTCTGCTCATACAGCATTGTTCATACAGCATTTAACTAAAGCTTCCACAACATGACACCAAGCAGCAGAATGCAACCAATTTGCAGAGTTGACCTGGATCATGGCCTCTAGGGTCATAAACCCACTCAGCTGAACAAATGCCATAAACTTCAGAGCCTGCCTTAGAAAGCCAGATGGTTTTCTACTTAATTTCTTGTAAATTTCTAAATTTCTATTTGGCCAAGATGGATAATATATGGAAATGTAATATATATGTGTGTATATTTGCACACATGCACACACACATGGTATATATATATGAATGATACAAATATACACACATATTTTTTTGGTACCAGGGATTGAACCCAGGGGTGCTTAACCACTGAGCCACATTCTTAGCCCTTTTAAATTATTTTATTTAGACACTGGGTCTCACTAAGTTGCTTAGGGCCTTGCTTAGTTACTGAGGCTGGCTTTGTACTTGAAATCCTCTTTCCTCAGCCTCCTGAGCCCCTGAGATTACAGGTGTGTGCCACTGTGCGCCACTTGGTTGATTCCTAATACAGAAACAACAGGATGTGTTAATGATTGCACAAAATGCTGATCAGTCTGAAAAGAAGTTTGGGCTAATTCCATCATCAAAAATAACCCTGTCCAGTGAGTTGAAACTGACCTGAATGTCTTCCCTGTCTAAGGTAGTATTACTGATCACAGAAGCTAAAATTAGGGACAAATTTTATGTATATATTCTAACTGAAAAATTCTCATAATGGAGATGTGTATAACCACCCACAGAGCAAGTAACAAGCAACTATCCCATCAGCAGCTTTCCCTAGTAACCCAGGGTAGCTTAGTCACCTGAGGAACAGAGCTGTGGACAGCTTGGTCTTTATGACCATCCCTAATGTGCAAACAATTCCATGTCTTGAGAAAGGAGTCAAGATAGTGCCCCATTTTTACTGTCTGGCTGGTATCCTTTAGAATTCCCAGTTTGATCAAACACTTGATTTTTGATAATTCAGTATACAGGACAATAAAGAAGCCAATTTCACTTCATCAAGTATCAAGACGTTTAAATTCCATTGAATCTTGATCCTTGATTTTATCTTTTCAGTATTATTGTGGTGAAATTGAAAACAAAAACCACACAGATAATTTCTGTTACATGTTTAATCTCAAAAGTTATCTTGTCAAAAAGCATCTGTGTGATTGAGCTGTGAAGTCAAGCAGATAACTTTTTCAGGAAACTTCATTTTTTTTCCTGAAAGAATGAACTATGGTTATTTAGACTTGTGTATTTGGCAAATATTTTCTTGAAAATAAATGATCCAAGTCTACTATTTCAAGAGAAATAGCTGTCAGTGATTGTTTTTGATGACTGAGCTCAAGCTTCTAAGCAAAAATTGAAACTTTAAATCACTTATTCTGCCATTGAGATCTCGACAGTGTCTCAATACACACTTATCCAATGAGCTTGGTGAGGATATTAAAGAATATGTTAAGATACTATATAAGAAATTTGGAAGATCTGCATAACTATGTGAACTAATATTTCCCTACTGATCATTGCTTTGTTTTCTTTTGGGGGGATTAGGGCAACTATTGTCTTATCAAAGGAAAGACAAAGGCTCCATTTAGGCACAGTATCAAGATCAAATTTCAGGATCTTTGGGTAACTTAAGGCATTCTCTGTTGGAGGAAGTAATGGTCAGTATGTGAAATTTAGGCTCAGATAGGGGTTATCTCAAGCCTGAGAGCTCTGGACTAGAAAGGCTAGTAATGCTGCCCTCAGCACACCTGAAATATAATGGTGTAGCAGGAGCAGAGAAATGTAACAAGTACTCCAAGTGGGAATGGGGAAGAATCAGAGAAATACAGTAAGACACTTGTTCTTCCAGACTTTGAAGTCCTGAAAGGTAGACCCATACTAGCATCCTGGGCCTGGGAAATGCCTCTGCTAAGGACCTACCTACAGGCCCTAGGAGTAGCTTCTTAGGTCCTTGTTCAGTTTTGGTGATATTTTCTTTCCATCCTCATATTTGCCACATATGAAGTGTCTATGCAAGAAACATGCTCCTTGGGAACTGATCAGTTTTCCCAGCCAGATTCCTGCTCTTAAAAAATTGGTGGCCCAGTGGTTGTTTTAAATTTTAAATATTTTCAATCACAGTTTCTGATGGCCTCAGCTGGCGGTACGATTGGTAGTTTAGTTCTCCAGAAAAATTAGTAGATTCATCTATTTAATTCTCAGCTCCATGTACCATAATTGTACTCATTATTCTTTTGGCATTATAATTCCTAATGTAACACATTTCTTTATCTCCTCTTTGTCTTTCTAGTCAAGATTATATCTGTCAGGCTTTGAGAAGAGGACATTTAGTTCCCACAAACCACCCTCTCACCAGTCATTTTTCCAACTGAAAGCTCCTTCCGGGTGCCATCTTATTCAATTTAGTTTTCACTATGGATGGGGTTATTTTGATAGCTGAGGAGATTGAGAAGTTAGCTGATTTTCCTAAGATTACAAAGTTACACATCGACATATCTGGACATTGAAGCTTCAATGACACCAGACACTGCACAATTGAGCATTATCCTCAATTGCATCTTTAACAGTGATGGTAATGGTTTACCATCATCAAGCAAGACAGATGTGAGCTATGTAGATGTCTTTATGCTAGATACAGTTAAGCCGTCTGTAACAGAAGTTACTCAGAAGCTATTATCATTATATTTTAAGTTATTCTAGACATGTTCCTGCTGGAGTGAAACTGTCACTTTGCTTTTTAATTTCTTCAGTTCCAAGTAGTTTAAAGCTATGTTAACTCTCAGCACTTCAGGGCTCTAAAAATTTAGTCCAGACAGGGAAGTGATTTTCTTTCACCAGATTCTGTAAAGATCAGAGAAAGGGGTGCTTGGTTAAAAGCAAGGAAAAGCAGAGAGTGTATGCATATTTAAAAGTTGTTATGAACATGTGGTGAAACATTAAACCATATTTAAGGAGACCTCAACCCCTATGTGTGAACTTATTTATATCTCTGCTTTCTCAACCATGCTGCAATGACTCCAAAATCATAGAAAATTAATCTGAGGAATAGTATTAATAAAGCTTAAAACTCAGCTACAAAACGATGCAAGCAGCTCATTTTTGATATTCACCACTGCCCCCCATCCACAGCAGTTCCCAGGCTCTTCAGGTTTCTCATTTACTACTCCAGCAACAATGCCACATACGCTTCACATTTTTTTCTTTTCAGCAATTGCGCTGCTCTTATCTTCCAGTATTGCTCCCTTCTAGGGTATGAATAGGAAATTCATGATTAATTTCTCCATGCTATTGGGTGAATGAAAGCTAATTGCTAAATATGAATTCTCTTCTGAGTAATCTAATTGCATTTTAACAGAGTTTTCTAATTTTCCAGTGTTTATAGTACCATAACCCAAAGTATTGAGATAAAAGCAGTAGTCATTAGAGTCTTCAGGATAATGGGATGAATAATTTCAGAAAACAAAGACTAAGGACTATCTAATTACCTGATTCATGGAGACTTCAACTTTGTTCTCCCAGATATATATCAGCTTCAATGTACTTAATTACACATACTACCTGTTTTGAAAAAATAGAGGAAATCATATATTTATGAAAGGTTAAAACAAATTCCAAATCATTAATTTGTGATTTCACCTTCTATTTTCTTTAAATATAAAGAAATATGTAAGCCATTCATTGAATGATTAACTTTTGCTGTTCATTTTCAAGAATACATGTGCAATATTTGTAACATGAAGAAAAGAGATAGGTGGAGTTAAAGAGAGGTATATGTGTGTGTGTATGTTTGTGTGTGTGTGTGTGTGTGAGAGAGAGAGAGAGAGAGAGAGAGAGAGAGAGAGAGAGAGAGAGAGAGAGAGAGAGAGAGAGAGAGAGAGAGAGAGAGAGAAAGGGAGAGAGCACACATTAGGTTGAATGTTAAAGGAGAGTGATTCTGAGGAAGTGACTACCTCTTGTTCCCAAAAGTTTTATAGTTAAAAGATACCACTTCCTGTATAAGGCCAATCATTCTGAGATAAAATTGTCTTCTTCCTTTCTCTTTAACTGTCATTGTCATGGCAATTGTTTCAGTGAGAATGACTCGTGATGGCAGTGTGAGTGAAAACTGACCTTCCCTTAACTCATGAAGTCTCAGCAAGGCTCCATCATCAACAGCATTATGTTCAGACAGATCCTCTAAAATACAGCCTGGGAAATTTATTTTACTAAAACATCACAACTTATTTCTCAAACATTGGTTTTTTAAAGAGCAAAAGACAGATAAAACAGAGAATAAAGAAAAAGAATCTGTATAGTTTTCTCTACTAAATCTCAAGATTATATCAGAAATGTTTTTTAGAAATGTTTATTTGAAATATGCATTCATATAACAAATATTCAGGCCCTGTTATGTTTAAAGAACAAAATACATAGTTAAAATTATTTCAGAGCCAATAGTTAGAAGGACCAATTCTCCTGGTTACCACTCTGTTCAGGTTTTGGAACTGAAAGTCCCTCAAACTGGGAAATTCCATTGTCCAAGGTAAACCCAACATATGAATATTTGCACAGCTATTGCTAATAGAACATTATCCCTGTTTTAGTCAGATTTTTCATCACTGTAACCAAAAGATCTGACAAGAACAATTAGCAGAAGGAAAGTTTATTTGGTGCTCATGGTTTCAGAGGTCTCAGTCCATAGATGGTTTTCTCCAAGCTCTGTGCCCAAGATGGGACAGCTGTCATGACAGGAAGGCATGGCAGAGGGAAGAAGCTCAGGACATGGCAACAAGAATCAGAGAGGAGACATTCTCCCATCAGAGACAAACTATAAATCCTAAAGGCACCCTCCCAGTGACTTACCTCCTCCATCAACATGCTTACTGCCTATAATAACCACATAGTTAATTTGTACCAATTAAGTTTCAATTCTCATAATCTAATGACCTTACCTCTAAATGTTCTGGCATTATGTCACACATGACCTTTTGAGGATATCACACACCCTGTCCCCCCAAAGCTCATGCCCATTTCACAATTCAAAATATTTCATTTCAAGTCCATTTCCAAGAGCCATAGTTTTTACAGTTTTATCATTATCCAAATGTCCAAGTTCAATGTTTCCTGAGACACAAAAAAGTCTCAGCATGACCCTCCATAAAAATCAAAAGCAAGTTACATATATACAATAGAATGGCTTTTCTCTTGGTTTACCTCTGCTCAATTCCTGCAGCTTCCCTCAGCATATGTCCCGTGTTACTGGCATCTCTTAATCTTGGTGGGTCTCTATTGCAGTTTCAGCCTCCTCCTCATATCTCCATATGATGCTCCTCATCTTTGCTCCACATCTCTCAGGGGTTGCCACCGGGGACTCTGACCCTGCTGCACTTTGACCTCTCAGGCCTTCTTTTGAAATCTTGGTGGAAGCCTCCATGACCCCTAACTCCAGCATATTGTATTCCTACAAAATCAACACAACATGGTTACTGCCAAGGTCTGTTGTCATTTCAAGTAGTAACCAATTATCCTGGACTATGGCTGCAGCAGCCTCTGAGTTCCTAGACAGCTGAACACGGTGAAAAACTCCTTAAAGCAGTGTGTTGCCATGGTCTCTTCTCAAGGAATTTTTATTTTATACCCTTGAGTCTGAGATGGGTGTGATGTTGTCAATTCATATTTCCCATCATTTCTGTGTAAAATATTTAGCATTTCTTTTTTTTAAAGAGAGAGAGAGAGAGAGAGAGAGAGAGAGAGAGACAGAGAGAGAATTTTTTAATATTTATTTTTTAGTTTTCAGCGGACACAACATCTTTGTTTGTATGTGGTGCTGAGGATCGAACCCGGGCCACACTCACGCCAGGCGAGCGCGCTACCGCTTGAGCCACATCCCCAGCCCTATTTAGCATTTCTTTAGTAGCTGTAATCTCTTTAACCTTCCTTAATCCCAGTTTTACTGGATATTTTATGGCCAAATTTCAGGTTTGTCAAAACTTTCTTCTCTTTTTCCTGCTATTGTTTATCACAGTAAAGTTGGCTAAAAGATGCCAGCAATATCCATGCCACCACATGAATGCTGATGCCTTGAAATTTCTTCCACCTGATTAATCAGTTCATGACCTGAAAATAAACCTTGCAGAAAGTCTCAATAAATAGATAAAATTTAGACAACTTTTTACCATAATATATGATGAATGACCTCTAACCCAATTTCAAATAGAATCCTCATCTTCTGAAACCTCATGAGCATATAGTCTTTACTGTTGACATTCCTGATGATCTGGTACTCTGAACATGCAATACAATCATTCATTTAGCTTTGTTTACAATATTACAAAGATTTTCTATCTCATATCTCGAAATGTTTCAAAATGTGTCCCACAGATTCCAAAAAGCTCCAAAAGCTTCTGATCCATATAGTCAAGTTAGTCATAGCAAAGGCCCTACTTTTTCATACCAATTTCTCTTTAAGTCATCATTTTTTTTGTCACTGTAACCAAAAGACTTGACAGGAACAATTGAAAAAATGAAGATTTTTTAGAGTTTTCACTACACAGACAGTTGAAAGAGTTTGGTCCATTGCTCTTGGGACCAAAGTGAGGCAGAACATCATGAAAAAAAATGGCAGAGAAAATCAGCTTACAACATGGCAATCAGGAAGCAGCAAGAGAGTTCTGCTCACCAGGGACAAAATAAAAAGCCCAAAGAAATCCCCCAGTGACCTACCTCCTTCAGCCACACCTGATCTGCCTACAGTTACCACCCAGTTAATCCGTATCAGTGAATTAACCCACCAATTTTATTATAACACTCATAACCCAATCATATCACTTTTAACATTTTTGCATTGTCTTGCACATGAGTTTTTGGGGACACCACACATGCAAACTGTAACAATTCTAGGAAAAAAAAAAGTAACTTTCAATGGCCAACTTCATACTGCAAAGTATTTTTGAATTATCTAGAACTGACAGTTCATTAGCTAACTTGGCCTATGGACATACTTTACTTGATGCATTATCTATTGGTACATAATGAATACCCCAATATATGTTATCTCAAAACAACTTATTTATTATCTCACAGTTTCTAAGGGATAAGAATCTGGGCATGGACTTAAATGCCTTATTTTCTTCATTGAAAAGAGGTGGAGGCTGACTTCAGTTCCTTGTCAAACAAGCTTCTCCAGTATAGCAATTTGCTTTATCAAAGAAAGCTAGCAAGACATTGAGACTCCTCATAAGATAGCAGTCACCATCTCACATAATCAAGCCATGGAAATGACTTGCTGTATTCTGTGCATTGCAAATAAAGTCACTAGATTGCACTACAGGAGAGAAATATGCAAGAACACAAATAGTGGGAAATGGGAACCAAAGGAGGCCACCTTAAAGTTCGCCTGCCAAATTTGGCTCTTAAGATAGATGTGTGTGTGTGTGTGTGTGTGTGTGTGTGTGTGTGTGTGTGTGTAGGGGAGAGGTTATCAGGATGGCTTCTATCTAGTCATCATTCTCTCAAAGAAATCACTATTTCTGAATTCTATTACTTAATTGCTTTCATCTCTTT
This sequence comes from Urocitellus parryii, assembly GCF_045843805.1. NCBI lineage: Eukaryota > Metazoa > Chordata > Mammalia > Rodentia > Sciuridae > Urocitellus > Urocitellus parryii. The sequence continues at coordinate 62,396,179 of NC_135533.1, forward strand.
TTGGTCTTCATATGAGTGAAATAATAGACTACTCTCTTTTGTCTCTAGTTTCTTTAATTCAAGGTTTTGTCTCTGAGAGTCATACAAATTGCACATATATCATCAGGTTATTCTCCATTGTATAGAGTATTTACTGTACTATATTAATATATATGGATTTATTGATGTATTCTACCGTGTCTGAAAGAATGTTAGAATAAATCATCTTGAATTATACATTTTTACATTTCAATTTCCCCTGCAAAAGGTTTTTCTTCACTTAAATTCCCCTTTTGTTTTAGTTTTTCCATGACCTCAGGCATCCTGGCCTTGGTTCAAATGGAGATTTCATATGAACTTATTCCCACAGGTGTTCCTGATTTAATATTATCACCTTAATAGAATTTACACTTTCTAAAGTTAAAAGGGAATCTATAATAATCTCTCTACTTTAGCAGAACATACCTCCCAAGTGAGAGAGCAATTTGGTAATGGGAGGATGCCTTCTGATAAAAATACACCAATAAAACAAAATTACTCTGTCTAATGTCAAGATAAATTAGACCTTCAAATTTCTTATTGTATATTAGTTACAGTTGATAATTTCTTTTACAGAATAGCAAATGGAACTCTGATTTAAGATGATAACATATCAGCTCCTTAACAAAACACTCTGAAGTCAGGTGCTCATTCCCTAAGTATGCCTTTGAAATGTTTTGAAGTGACAAATATACAGAGACACATGTGCACTTTGGGAAACAACATGTGCTTGAACCATAGAAAGTATTAAATGGGAAAGAAATACATGGACTACAAATTCATGTTATTTGAAACTTATTCTGAAAGCCTTTTTATTAAGTTCCTCCAAAACTTATTACTATGTTAAGTGTATTGCAGGAATTTCAATATTATATCTTTGAAGAATTCTGAGCATGTTTTCTAAGTTCTCCCATTTAGGATTCATAATTAAGAATTTAAACCTGTTTTGACAAAATGGACTATCTCTTATTCATGTTGGGGAAGGCAGATCTACTTTTATCTAAAACTCAGAAGAATACATGTTCTGATTTCCAGAAAACAGAACTGAATATTCAGTTACAGGTGTGGTAACTTTCTCATTCACACTGTTGGAATTTTCCAAGTGTTGAAATCCTTGCACAGTGATCACATCTTCCAAGTAATCTTAATTAGCATGGTGTGTTGAAGAGGAGAGGAGGGTACTCCCCTAAAGTCATGTGCCAGGAGAAAATTTCAACACTTTCACAATCTAGCTCATTTCAAATAAACAAAAAAATGGAAGTGGTTCATGGATAATAAATCCCTGCTGGGCTATGCTGTGTTTTCATGACTAATTTCTTTCACTAACCACAGCTTCACAGCCTATGACCTTAAGGCAGTAGGCATTCTTTATAAAAACATGGGCTGGCTGTCAGGGTTTTGCTTTTCTCATCCACAAACTCCCTTGTGACTTGTTAAGTGTCCAAACATAAGTGACTTAGGGAAAATACACTTGTAAGATTTTTTGGAACCAAGGAATGAATTTTGTTATTGTAAAGTCAAAACTGAAACAATAATAAAGAATAAATTGTTACTGTAAAAACTGATTTAACACATCTAGATTTTCCTCATAGAGATAATGGTTTTGCTAGAGACTTCGAAGTATCATCTAGTCATTTCCTCATGCCTGAGCAAAGTGGCAAACAATCTCTTCCCCAAATCTCTCTTATGACTATTAACAGCTATGGACTCCAGACCTCTTTGTGTGATACGCTTATCTAACATTTTCTCCTTGTTCCATTTTCTGTTATTTCTACTAGGTATTTATGGATGTCTCTCGAATTTGATCTTATAAGAAATATATCTGTTTCAGGTTAAATCTACTTATTACAGATAACAGTGAGATTCTCATCAAAATAGAAAATATCACCTTGAGCTTCTCATACTGAGAACTGAATTGGACTCTTTTGTGTAATTCTTTCCTTCCTCCCTGTTTTGAATGAAAGTCTGAGAGTTTCTCCACCAACTCAGGCCAGAATTGAACTGAAGTTGTTTTCACTTTCAAGTTGTTGACATTTCAAATTTGCTTTCCTCTTTTGGATCTCTCTATGATTCAAAGCCCATCAATTGTCCTTCCATGCTCAAGGGCTCAGAAGGGCTGAGAATATTCTCAGGCTTCTGACGATGATGGGAGTGGGTAGCAGAGTTGAACTATGGTGATTTAATAAGTAGCACATACAAAATATTAAAGTGTATATTAATGGAGAAAAAGCAAGTGACTTGAGGTTTTTTGCTTCCTCATCCCTTTTCTTTCGCCTTCTTAGATAATATTTAGTAGCATTTTTCCATCTCAATCTTCTTGAGAGTTAGCTTTGTTCAAATTGCATGCTGGGGTAACTGCACACCCATTCACCATCAGGAATACACACCTGTAAGCACACTTTATTGTGTTATTCTTCCCTTCTTTGCTGTTATGAATGAAACTCTGGGAGTATCTCCATTAACTCAGTGTGTAGCTACTGTCCCCAACAGCTACCCAAGGTCTGGTCAGAAGAGCACCACAGAAGATCCACCTGCACAGGTTACTCCAGGGAAGCTCATTATCAGAGGTCTGACCAATGGTAGGCTTGGCTTAAATGACAGACACACAATATGGAAGTTAAACAGATTCTGTATTTACAGGTCCTGTACATCTGCAACGGTGTACAGGTTGCAGATGCCACATACACTGTGGTCAGGGAGGTATAGTTATGGAGATAAAAGGACTTGGTGCCACTGCCTCCATTGAGTCTAGGGTGCTATCCAGACAGCTTTCTGGTGGAAAGTTTTAATTAATGGGCTTAAGGCAAGCAGGCATCAGTGGTAGAGGTCATGAAGTAATGGAGGGGTGATCTCTGTGGCATATCCTCACAGTCCATGCAGGCTGTGAGGGACAGTGAGGCAAGCTATATCCAGCTGTCCCATGGGAAAGCAGTCACCAGAGAGCAGTAGTATACAGCAGATACCTGGATTGAATGCATTGGGTTTGGGAAGGATGTTCTAGAACTGGAGATTGTATTAAGGATAACCAAGCTGTCCTTTTGGTATGAGCAAGTTCAAACTGTATTCAAATTGAATGCTCAAGAAATGTGAAATTATAAACATTCATCACATCTGCTCACTGATAGCTGGCATGGAGATAGAAGGGCATATCCAAGCCTTTGGATCAGTGGATAGGATATGTTTGGAGTAAGGACATAGGCATGATAATTACATGGCTATGTGCACTGATGTTGAGAGGAAGGTCACATGTTACCATTCTCAGTTACAACAACTGTTCCCCACTGTGTTTCCATGGTTTGCCTGCCTCTGGTTCTGCACTTAAGAACATTTTATGTTGCATTTTGCATTTCATTTTGTTGTTTAGTTCTTCCTCCCTGCAGAGGAAAAATAAAGTCTTGAGGGTTGGTGCCATAGCTTACTCATTTCAAATTCTACTCTGTGTCTAGGATAGTGCTTTGTAAATAGCATAGTTTGGGTTGCTTTTGTTGAATTCCATTTCTGTCCTGTTTGGTTCACTTCCTCTTCTCTCTCTCTCTCTCTCTCTCTCTCTCTCTCTCTCTCTCTCTCTTACAAAAACCTTGTAATTTAATTACATTGCTTTTATTTATGATCCATTTCTAGATGACCAAGACCAATTTGAATTTATAATATGCTTTCTTCCAAACATTGTTTGTAGCTCTGAAATCTAAATGCATATGATATATCATCTATCATTGAAGACAACATTAAAGAGGCTCAATGAAATATTATTTATGCTCTCAGGTTGAGGCATTGATTCATTGATATTTACTTTTTGTTATGTTCCCCACAGATACTTTTAGACTAACCTAGTAGTTTCATGGTTTAGACAGTGTTTATTAGTTCAGGACTAATATGCAATGTTGAGATAAGATGAAAATTCTTTCTAAAGTCCAAGCAAAGCAGAAATAAAAAGGTGTCATCTATCATCTAAGGCTAGTTCTATGTTAGAAAACATAGAATTATAAACATACCCCACATATTGAGAAAAATAGTTTAGCTAAAACTAGGTCCTTTTTAAATTATTTCCAAAAAATGACTAATGGTAGGACATTCTTTTCAATTGGAAATGAATCAGGGAAACAACCATTAGATGTGTAGATTTCTATTTTATTCCATATTTTTTCAATTATTTTAGAAGGATTATTTATTTTAAAAAATACTTAATCTTCACCTACTATACAAAATGTGCTATGTCATGCCCCAGGGACACAGCAGTTAAAAAATGGGCCCAAACTCGTGCCTTCACAGAACTTCACATCTTTGCAGGAAAAGAAAAATTAAAGCTGAGATAAGGTTTATACAATTAAGATCTAGTTCTTTGCACATTTTCATTATCTCTGAATTATTGAAAATTCTGATGAACTAATAATAGAGTAGTTTGTCTTTTCTTTCATGCTCTTAAATTTTATTTTTAATTAACTTCTCAAATTCTGAATTTAAAATTCCTATTATTCTATATTATCTCTATATTTTCTCAATTGATTCATCACTTTTAAGAATGAATTAGGCAGCATTTTCAAAAAATAAAAGTTAAGCCTACACCAGTGTGACCATTGCAGTGTTGCTAGCGTTATGAACAGTTTACAATTACTCCTTGTTATCCACATCCACATTATGTAGTAGATAATACATAGTCTAATTTGAAGATTCAAAAATTAAGTCAAGATTAGTTAATGCATCAAAGAATATGATGCTATTAAATTGTTAAATAATTTGGAAAACGGTGGTGGAGAGATCTTTCAAGTATGTATTATCGATCCAGGAAAACCATAGTGCCCAGTTAACTCAAGCGGTATACACTGTCCTCTGCAGGAACAACAGTAATTTCAATTGACATTGTAGTCTAGTTTGTTGGTAAGATGAATAGCTACAAGTTTAACAAAATTACATTTGAAACATAAATAGTGTCCTAGATCACTTTTACCAATTGGGACATAAATCACATAATCTCTTGGCAGCCTTCTATTTCTCTTTTATGACATACAACTTCATTTAGAGCAAACAATACTAGATTTGTAACCATTTCTAACTGCCTTAAACTGAGTTTTACAATTTTTTGGTTTTGTGATTTTTAACAAACATATTGTGTATGTCTCATTTTCTCATTGTTAAAATGGAGAATATAAAACTTTGCTTCTTTCACAGTTTTGAAATTCGGGTAAATTAAATCTGTTATATAAAAGGCCTAGGCAATTTGTTATTATTAATCTGTGAAACATTATAATTTTATATTCATCCTCCCTTGGGACTTAAAAGTTCTATAGAGTTATATTAGCTTCCTGTATTTCCAGTTTCTAGCATGACTTCAGCATGCAACTTTGGCCTGATTTTCTTTCCCAGATATAACAATGTTTTTCTAGTATTTTTATTTTTTAAGAGTTAAAAGATCACAGAAAAGAAAAAAAAAACTTTCTTCACTTATTGGCTTCAGTTTCTTTTGAGAAAAAGAATTTCCAGCTGGGAAAGGACTCCTGAGTTCCTTTCATTTCCTTCAGAATTTACCTACCCACAACTTCTACTCTGTGTCCTCTATAAGAATTGGTTCTAATTTAAGCTCAAACTAGCTCTAGTGAGTTGTTTTCTTGCTGATTACATTTTTCTAAATCCCAAATATAGTAACTAATACCAGTAATTCTCAAATTGCATAAACACATATTTAGTGTGATTACTTTCTATTCTCCTGAGTGGGAGAAAGAGGTGGCTCTTTAATATGCAACTTATTTTATTTATGTGGGTATATTGTAATAGAAAAAAAATTGAAAATCACTGGTTTAGAACAATTTCTAAATGCTTCTTAATCCAAAGATTTAAAAAATGTTTTTTTCAAGTTCTTCACTACTGTTTACTTCTGGAGTGACCTCAAAACAACTAGATATAGGAGCAACCTGAATATTAGTTGTAATGAAATGGGAACTAGAAGAGAAATCACACCAACTTCTCCCCAAGTCATCTAGCCCTCAAAATAGAGAAGGAAGAGTATTGAGCAGTGATCTGCAGAACTCATTTTTCTGTTCCCTTTCATATTAAAATTCTTTGAAAGAATTGCCTACATTGGCTTTCTCTACTTTCTTTCTTACCATCCTCTCTTAAACCTATTGGAATCAGACTTCCACTCCACACCCCAGCACTTTACTCAACCTGTTCTAATGAAGATTGATTTCTATGTTTATAAATCCAGTGGTCAATTTCCTATCCTCATCATACTTTTTCTGAAAGAGCATTCAATTTTCTGCTTGAAAATATTTTTTCACGTGGCTTTTGGTACACAATTCTAAGCTAGTTTCAATATATTTCCCTGTTTTCCCCAGATCTCTCCTTTTCTCCTCTTCTTTTCAGTCTCCAAAGGTTGATAGGCCACCCTCTTTGAAACTCAACTGTTTTCTATCTTCATTCACTCATTACCACATCTTATCTAGTATCAAGGCACCAAATTTTAGCAGTTCAGTGGGAGAATACATTTAAAATGAAGTCTCAAATCTTTCCTGCTTAATCTCATTCATTCATTCTGGATTCAGATATCCTACTGCTGATTTTACATTTCTTGTAAATTTCTGATATGGCAGGCTTAATGCACCTATAGCAAAAAAAAAAAAAAAAAAAAAAAAAAAAAAAAAATCTAATTACTCCCAAAACTTGTTCCTCCTGATTTTCTGCTTCATCTCAATAAATTGCAAGTCTATACTTTTCTTGATTGCATAAACCAGAAACGTTGGTATGATTCTCACTTTCAGACCTCGGACTTCACCTCTACCTCAGATAATTCAGTGTTATATTCTTTAGAACCTAGAAAAAATCAGTTGGTAAAAATCAGTTATAAAAGAATATTTAGTGAATAAATGAAAATATACTGTGCTGGGCATAAGAAAATTTAACAATAAATACTTCATGCTAAGACCAAGAAACTCTGTTAGATTGTTCCAGTGAGTAACCGATATAGGTAAGATACACATTAAAGTGTTCACTAATGTCAGTGAATGGAATAATTGCTATTACACTATTCCCTGACTGGCATAATCTTCACAAGTCCTAGTAACTCAGATCACACCCCTGTTTAGTTTCTAATTGCTTGCTTTTTATCAGATCAATCACCACACATCATCCTTACATCCCTCTCAATCATCCTTTCACCATTAAACTTCAAAATTGGCCTACTGACAAAACATGCCAAATGTAAATTTATCTAAGAATACATAAACATTTGTAAGCTCATTTTTAAAAGTCAGTAAGAAATTACCACAGAGATGTTTGTGTTCACATGAGAAGAGAGAAGAAAAGACAATCAGAGACAGAAAAGAGAGAGGCAATTAATTCATGATATCCACCATGTTTCTGAGTCCCATATGAAGATGAAAAGAATAAAAATAACAAATTTTACTAAAGAATTTGGAGCCTCATTAAATGAAAATTATTTGCATTCTAGACCCCAAAACAAAACAACACAAATCAAAGGTGGAATGAAAATACTGGAAAAGGAATGTGTTGGTTCTTCAGTCTTGCTTAGCTAATCATCCTCTCACTATTGGAGGGAATTGCATCTAGCAGACTCAACAAACCCTGCCTTTACCTGTCCACCGACACTAGTAGACATGCACAGCCTGAAGCAGCATTTTGGAGCTCCATTTTGGAGATATTTCAGTCCATGGGCATTTCCCTGTTTTAATGAAATTTTCATTAAATGTTTTTATTGTCTACTGGCACCAAAAAAGAAAAAAAAATAGGTTCTGCATGTCAGGGTAAGGGGCTGGATCAAAAGAAAGTGCATATCTGTCTTTGTGTTATTCTTAAACCTGCTTAGAACTTAGGAGTTTATATTTTGGCTGTTTGTTTTTAATCTGTTCTAATCTGTAATATGCCTACTAAATGCATCAATGCCGATTCTGTGTGGTTCTTTAAATTTTTCACTATTAATATCTTATATAAAGAGTAGATATGGATTTTATGGATACAGCCTCTCTATATAGCTCCATAACCAAGTAATTACAAAGTATAACTATTTATTTTGTTTGATGCTCCCTATTTTTCAAAAAAAACAATGTTTGTGTTTCCTTCACTTATTAAGGATTACTGCCTATTTCAAAGTTTGGAGCCTTTTCTACAACAGGCTTATAAACTAATTTCTACCTGGCACACACAAAAAACTAGGTTCTGCACCCCAGGGTAAGGGGCTGGATCAAAAGAGAAGTGCATATTCTAGAACTAGTTCTTGAATTATAGACCATTTAGTGAAATCAAGCATGTAAAACCCAAGGGAGTGCAAACAGAAGAAAATAAATGTTCTGAAAAAGTTTTTCCTCTAAGCTATATTTCCCCTTCATTCAATGGAGTAGTTGCCAGCTGTGTCACAAGAAGCTTAGAAGGTGTATGTTTTATCTGGACCACTTAAGAACTTAGCCTATGACCCTGTGATCTAATTTGGAAAATATCTGATCACAGAAATTTTGAAGATAAACAGGCAAAATAATACAATTGTTCCAGAGTCAGCAAAGTTAGAGCAAGACTGGGATCAGACAGTTTTTTCAAGTTTTTACAGAGAAAGGGACACATGAGTGGTTTCCTCTAAACCTTAAACAGGAAGCGGGTTATGTGCTATAGAGTGCTGGTGGTGGTATGGAATCTTTTGGATCCTTGGCCAATGAAGTCACTCACATACGGAAGCAAAGAGACTCAAGCAGCAAGAAACCAGATATACAATAGATTCCTAGGAGACTCATGGATTTGCGAAGCACCTTCTGAAACAGAAACTTCTTTGTCTGCCTCAGGGAAATTACAAGTGAGAGAACCCCAAGAGAATTTCTGAAAAACCTTTGAAATGTACCATTTGAAAAAGAAAAAATGATTTTCAACATTGCTGTCTAGTGTCAGTTATTGGTCCAGGTAAAATCTTCCTTATTTCCTTTATTCTCTTCTCTCCCATACTACTTGGAGGTGAGCAAAGTAGAAGAAAAACACACACATACTTCTTTTTCTAAATATAAGGAGATAACAATAGCTAGCACACAAATATATATATATATATATATATATATATATATATATATAATATGTATATATATTATGTATATGTATATGTGTGTGTGTTTGTATTCTTGAATAAAGATCAAGTGTTAAATAACCTATTGGACTTGGTATTTTAATTTCTGATTCAACACTCTCCATTGATTCATAACTTTCTATTTCAACTAAAAGTGATCACAGGAGCCTCAATTATCAAAAAATGAACAAAAAACTCAGGTCTGCCCAAATTTCACGGAGTAGAACAGAAAGTTTTATCAATTGAATTCATTTGAAGGAGAAAAGGATAGACAAAAATAAAGTTCAATCATAATTACATTTTCTATCCTGTACATTAAGGTTCTGAGATTTATGCAGCACATACTTACTTATGTCTTCCTTGACTGTGACCTTCATAAACATGTGACCATATAAAAATTGCATAACATAAAGCCAACAGGTCAAAGCTACAAGGGATATTTTAAAATCTGAAAACAACCCCCAATTGGTTAATTTTGTGCTCATTTCTTTTTTAAAAGTCTAAGAAACTCTAGTTAAATGATCAAGACAAAACTTAACACCTGGTATAATTTGTATGTATTTATGTAAAAGTTTCACATTCAACCACTGCTTTTTTTTTTGTTCTTGGCATCTAGAGATGTATTAGTAAATCTAGCAGTTAGCAGGAAATAACAGTTACATGCAAGCTTTGAAGTAATACAAATTCTGCAAATTGTAGAAATTATTTGATGTTTTTTAATCTTCATTTTATTGTTGCATATTAATTATACAGAATAGTGGGTTTCATTGTGGCATATTAATATATGCATATAACATAATTTGATAAAAACTACTCAATATCTATTTTAATGTATTTGAAGACATTATATAAATGACTATATATATATATATATATATATATATTTTTTTTTTCTTTTTTTTGGTACCAGGGATTGAACCCAGGGGCACTTAGTCACTGAGCCATATTCTCAGCCCTTTTTTTTAATTCTTAATTTTGAGCTGGGTCTTGCTAAATTGCTTAGTGCCTCAATAAGTTGCTGAAGCTCGCCATGAACTTACAATTCTGCTGCTCAGCCTTCTGAGCCACTTGGAGTATAGGAGATATTCATCTCATTCCACCTTTTGTACATTTTGTAACGTACATTTTATAATGTATTTAAATTAGCATTATTTAGCTAATAAATAATTTATTATATATTATTCATAGTTTTTTAGTGAAATTTTAATTAAATGTTTTTATGGTCTGCTGAAAGAAAAATATTAAACAAACAAGGACATGTGCTGAAATATTGCCCTTAATGTCTGTTTTACTTTAAACTTCATTTTTTTTTTGCTATTAAAATAATAGAAAAAATATCAACACCTTAGAATTGCAGCACCACTGATTATAATATTATGTTCAGATTATAAAATGTTTTCTTTATTGATAAATAAATAATAAAAATTTAAAAACTTTTTAAGCTTCCTGTTCCATGCCTTTTTTGTCTTTAGGTAATAATCAAAGTAGTAGAAGCCAACCATTCTAAAGCAAGTATGCTGATTACAATTTGACATTCCTCTTGTTCTACCTGGCCTTCTTTCAGACGCTTTTTGGCTTGTTCTTACAAGATTTCTATTTAAGAAATTCATGTGATGTTTTAGTCAGCTTTTTTCACCACTGTGACTATATGACCTGACCAGCACAATTGTAGAGGAGGAAAAGTTCATTTGAGGACTCACAGTATCAGAGATCTTAGTCCATAGAAGGCGGCTCCATTTCTCTGGGCTCCAGATGAGGTTGAACATCATAGTGGGAGAGTGTGACAGAAGGAAGCAGCTCACATGATGATCGGAAAGCAGAGCAAAAGATTGTACTCTCCAGATACAAAATATATACCCCCAAAGCCACTGCCCCTAATTCCCCCTGCCACCCTCTTTCGCCATGATGTTAAGCTTCACCTGGAGCCCAGAGAAATGGAGCCATCTTCTATGGACCAAGACCTCTGAAACCTTGAGCCCTCAAATAAACCTTTTCTCCTCAACAGTTGTGCTGCTGAGGTCCATTAGTCACACCAGCGAAAAAGCTGACAAAAACATATGGTCATTATTGGGTCTTTAGTTCTCTTTGCTTCTAACATTTTTAACCAAAGACTTCTTTGCTTTTTTCCAATTGTAGGCAACTAATATGAAATATGAAATTCATAAAATTGTTTTGAGTTCACTCCACCATTGGAAAGAGTCAGAGGATAAAGTTGTTTACTGAGTTTTCCTCATTGATGAGCCCCAAATCAAGTACTTTGACATTAATACTGCACAGTTGTCTGAAGAGAAAATGAAAGCCTCTTTCACTCACTGTGAATTCCCACAGGACTGGTTTTCATCTGCTTCACATTACTGCAGATCCCTGCCACGTGGACAGCTCACTTTAATGTGAACTTTAAAAGGGACTGAAACAATGTTTTGCAGATACATACAAGAAAGGAATCAGATCAATGGTCGTTAATAAATAAGTGATTTCCTGATAATTAACCTGGAATTATTTTAATTTATCTATTTAAAATTGCTTATGTGCATTTAAAGTAGTGAGCCAAAATTGATTTTGGTTTTCCCTGAATGGTGTCTTCCAGGTGGATCAATAAAGCCATCAGTGTTTCTATCTTCACTGATTTAATGATTGTCCTTTGCTTTGTGACTCTGCACTCCTGCTTATTAGGCTGTATTCAAAATTTGTCTCCCAACTTCTACTTTTTTAATAATTGGATATTTTATTTTACAAATTATCAGAAAATGAGAGAAATACTTTCTAATTAAATAACTTTATTGGCAGATTTACATAATTAGTATTAAAAATTAGCCTTAATTTTAGGTCTCTTTTATTCTAAGTAATTCCTTATGTTTGGTGCAGAGGACTAGTGTCAGACAACAAAAATATCATGACTTTTCTGATAAAACATAGCATACATTTTTATGATTATTTTACTTATTCATATGCTTATGTATTTTTCAAAAATACATAAAATAACTTAAAAGGAAATATTTCATAGTGTTAAAACCAAATTTGATAGTCGTATTATAAAACTTCATTCAACAACTTAAGATTTTAAATCTAGTTCTAAGCATTTTATCTGAAGAGAGGGATTTTACTATATACTTCATAGTTAAAGGTAAGTTTCCATTGAATTTAGTTCATTAGCACTTTTGAACGTGTTATAAAGTGTTCAACAAATCAAAATTGAAATAATATTATATTCAGTATGTAGCAAAATTTTTTTTATGTTAGAACTAAAAAAACAGAGAGTGACAACATTGTATATGTAAAACCTTAGTTAACCTTGATAAAGGCAAATGATTGAGTATTAATAATTAAGCAAATATATACACATCTTATAGACTCTTTTAAAGCATATGATTAACTACAGAAGTAGAAAAAGTTGAGAAAATGCTGATGCTTTTAATTCAGAAAATTAAGATTGCTTGCCTATGTTTTAAAAAGGTCACAAATGCTAGAAAATCAAAATTATTAACCAGAAAACATATTTTATCAATTTATTCCAAAAATAACCCCCTATGACTCTGTAAACACAAAACAAAACAGCTTTTGAAATGAGGAAAAGACACTAAAATATTCCAAAAGAATGACAAAAAGAAGATATACATATAAAACAAAATAAAAATACAACTTAAGACAAACATGTGAAGCTAGGCGAACCTGCAAGCCACAGGCGGGCGGGTCAGGCCCAGCAACCAGCCAAGTGACAGCAGCTACACGCGCCTGCGGGGAATGCGGACTGGACCCACTAGGACAGGTCCTGCGGACGGCTGAGGGCTAGGCCCGTCCCCTCCCCCAGTGCCTGCAAGCTAGGCTAACCTGCAACCCATCGGGAGGTTAGGCCCAGCAACCTACGGAGTGACACAGGTGCCCCTGGCGCCTGCTGGGTAGGTGGACCTTTGACCGACCAGCAAAGCAGACCTAGGTCCTGCCAGCATGATAGACGGATCACACTAATTGGAGGAGAATCACAGCCACTACCTGCCCTGCAAGGGTGATTTTTCAACTATACAAGAGCAATATAAATAAATAGAGGGAAAATATCAAAGACACAACAATTTCACCAAGCAGAAAGAAACGCCAGCAGTATGAAACAACAAGGAAAGAAAGGACCACAGGCAATGCAGGTCAACTCAACTTTAGAAGAGGTAATAGCTGCAACAGATGGAATGTCAGATAGAGAGCTCAGGACATACATGCTTCAGATGATCTGGAGTCTCAAGGAAGACATGAGACAGCAAAATCAGACAATGAAAGATCACATTGACAAACAAATCCAGGAAGTAAAAGATCAATTTCACAGGGAGATAGAGGTAATAAAAAACAAACAAATAGAAATACTAGAAATGCAGGAAACAATAAACCAACTTAAAAACTCAATTGAGAATACTACCAGCAGAGTGGATCACTTAGAAGATAGAACATCAGACAATGAAGACAGAGTATTTCAACTTGAAAAGAACATAGATAGCTCAGCAAGTCTACTAAGAAACCATGAGTAGAACATTCAAGAGCTATGGGATAATATCAAAAGACCAAACTTAAGAGTCATTGGGATACAGGAAGGCACAGAGCTCCAAACCAAAGGATTAAGCAATCTATTCAGTGAAATAATACAAGAAAACTTCCCAGACTTGAAGAATGAGACAGAATCCCAAATCCTAGAAGCCTACAGGACGCCGATTATGCAAAATCATAAGAGATCCACACCTAGACACATTATAATGAAGATGTCCAACATACAGAATAAGGAGAGAATTTTAAAAGCTACAAGGGAAAGGAAGCAGATTACATTTAGGGGTAAAGCAATCAGGATAACAGGTGATCTCTCAACACAGACTCTAAAAGCTAGAAGATCCTGGAATAACATATTTCAAACGCTAAAAGAAAATGGATTCCAACCAAGAATCGGGTATCCCGCGAAATTAAGCTTCAGGATGGAAGATGAAATTAAAACATTCCACGACAAACAAAAGTTAAAAGAATTTGCAGCTAGAAAACCATCTCTTCAAAAAATCCTTGGCAAAACACTACAGGAAGAGGAAATGGAAAACAACATTGAAAACCAACAATGGGAGGTAGGACAGTAAAGGGGGGAAATTAATCAAAGAGGAAAACAAATCAGGTTTAATAGCATTAATAAACAAACTATGGCTGGAAGAACAAACCATATCTCAATAATAACCCTAAATGTTAATGGCTTAAACTCACCAATTAAGAGACACAGGCTAGTTGAATGGATCAGAAAACAAGACCCAACAATATGCTGCCTGCAGGTGACGCATTTGATAGGAAAAGATATACATAGACTGAAGGTGAAAGGTTGGGAAAAATCATATCACTCATATGGACTGCGGAAACAAGCAGGAGTGTCCATACTCATATCAAATAAAATAGATTTCAAGCCAAAGTTAATCAAAAGGGATAAAGAGGGACACTACATACTGCTCAAGGGAACCATACACCAACAAGACATAACAATCATAAATATATATGCCCCAAACAACGGGGCTCTATGTTCATCAAGCAAACTCTTCTCAAGTTCAAGAATCTAATAGACCACCATACAATAATCATGGGAGACTTCAACACACCTCTCTCACCACTGGACAGATCTTCCAAACAAAAGCTGAATAAGGAAACTATAGAACTCAATAATACAATTAACAACCTAGACTTAATTGACACATATAGAATATACCACCCAACATCAAGCAGCTACACTTTTTTCTCAGCAGCACATGGATCCTTCTCAAAAATAGATCATATATTATGTCACAGGGAAACTCTTAGTCAATATAAAGGTGTAGAGATAATACCATGCATCTTATCTGATCACAATGGAATGAAACTGAAAATCAACGATAAAAGAAGGAAGGAAAAATCATGCATCACTTGGAGAATGAACAATAGGTTACTGAATGATCAATGGGTTTTAGAAGACATCAAGGAGGAAATTAAAAAATTCTTAGAGTTAAATGAAAACACAGACACAACATATCAGAATCTATGGGACACATTGAAAGCAGTTCTAAGAAGAAAATTCATTGCTTGGAGTGCATTCCTTAAAAAAAAGAAAAAACCAACAAATAAATGATCTCATACTTCATCTCAAAATCCTAGAAAAAGAAGAGCAAAACAATAGCAAAACAAGTAGAAGGCAAGAAATAGTTAAAATCAGAGCTGAAATTAATGAAATCGAAACAAAAGAAACAATTGAAAAAATTGACAAAACTAAAAGTTGGTTCTTTGAAAAAATAAATAAAATTGACAGACCCTTAGCCATGCTAACCAAGAGAAGAAGAGAGAGAACTCAAATTACCAGCATACGGGATGAAAGAGGCAATATCACAACAGACACTTCAGAAATACAGAAGATAATCAGAAATTATTTTGAATTCTTATACTCCAATAAAATAGAGGATAGTGAAGGCATCGATAAATTTCTTAAGTCATATAATCTGCCCAGATTGAGTCAGGAGGATATAGACAACCTAAACAGACCAATATCAATTGAGGAAATAGAAGAAACCATCAAAAGATTACCATCTAAGAAAAGCCCAGGACCGGACGGGTATACAGCAGAGTTTTACAAAACCTTTAAAGAGGAACTAATACCAATACTTTTCAAGCTATTTCAGGAAATAGAAAAAGAGGGAGAACTACCAAATTCATTCTACGAGGCTAACATCACCCTGATTCCGAAACCAGACAAAGACACTTCAAAGAAAGAAAACTACAGACCAATATCTCTAATGAACCTAGATGCAAAAATCCTCAATAAAATTCTGGCGAATTGGATACAAAAACATATCAAAAAAATTGTGCACCATGATCAAGTAGGATTCATCCCTGGTATGCAAGGTTGGTTCAATATACGGAAATCAATAAATGTTATTCACCACATCAATGGACTTAAAAATAAGAACCATATGATCATCTCGATAGATGTGGAAAAAGCATTCGACAAAGTACAGCATCCCTTTATGTTCAAAACTCTTGAAAAACTAGGGATAACAGGAACATACCTCCACATTGTAAAAGCAATTTATGCTAAGCCTCAGGCTAGCATCATTCTGAATGGAGAAAAATTGAAGGCATTCCCTCTAAGATCTGGTACAAGACAGGGATGCCCTCTCTCACCACTTCTGTTCAACATAGTCCTCGAAACACTGGCCAGAGCAATTAGACAGACGAAAGAAATTAAAGGCATAAAAATAGGAAAAGAAGAACTTAAATTATCACTATTTGCAGATGACATGATTCTATACCTAGCAGACCCAAAAGGGTCTACAAAGAAACTATTAGAGATAATAAATGAATTCAGCAAAGTGGCAGGTTATAAAATCAACACGCATAAATCAAAGGCATTCCTATATATCAGCGACAAATCCTCTGAAATGGAAACGAGGACAACCACGCCGTTCACAATATCCTCAAAAAGAATAAAATACTTGGGAATCAACCTAACAAAAGAGGTGAAAGACTTATACAATGAAAACTACAGAACCCTAAAAAGAGAAATTGAAGAAGACCTTAGAAGATGGAAAAACATACCCTGTTCATGGATAGGCAGAACTAACATCATCAAAATGGCGATATTACCAAAAGTTCTCTATAGGTTTAATGCAATGCCAATCAAAATCCCAACGGCATTTCTTGTAGAAATGGAGAAAGCAATCTGAAATTCATATGGAAGAATAAAAGACCCAGAATAGCAAAAACAATACTAAGCAGGAAGTGTGAATCAGGTGGTATAGTGATTCCAGATCTCAAACTATACTACAGAGCAATAGTAACAAAAACAGCATGGTACTGGTACCAAAACAGGCGGGTGGACCAATGGTACAGAATAGAGGACACAGAAACCAACCCACAAAACTACAACTTCCTTATATTTGATAAAGGGGCTAAAAGCATGCAATGGAGGAAGGATAGCATTTTCAACAAATGGTGCTGGGAAAACTGGAAATCCATATGCAACAAAATGAATCTGAATCCCTTTCTCTCGCCAAGCACAAAAGTTAACTCAAAATGGATCAAGGAGCTTGATATCAAATCAGAGACACAGCATCTGATAGAAGAAAAAGTTGGCTACGACCTACATGCTGTGGGGTCGGGCTCCAAATTCCTCAATAGGACACCCATAGCACAAGAGTTAACATTTAGAATCAACAAATGGGACTTACTTAAACTAAAAAGTTTTTTCTCAGCAAAAGAAACAATAAGAGAGGTAAATAGGGAGCCTACATCATGGGAACAAATCTTTACTCCTCACACTTCAGATAGAGCCCTAATATCCAGAATATATAAAGAACTCAGAAAATTAGACAATAAGATAACAAATAACCCAATCAACAAATGGGCCAAGGACCTGAACAGACACTTCTCTGAGGAGGACATACAATCAATCAATAAGTACATGAAAAAATGCTCACCATCGCTAGCAGTCAGAGAAAAGCAAATCAAAACCACCCTAAGATATCATCTCACTCCAGTAAGATTGGCAGCCATTATGAAGTAGAACAACAATAAGTGCTGGCAAGGTTGTGGGGAAAAGGGTACACTTGTACATTGTTGGTGGGACTGCAAATTGGTGCAGCCAATTTGGAAAGCAGTATGGAGATTTCTTGGAAAGCTGGGAATGGAACCACCATTTGACCCAGCCATTCCCCTTCTCGGTCTATTCCCTAAAAACCTAAAAAGAGCATGCTACAGGGACACTGCTACATCGATGTTCATAGCAGCACAATTCACAATAGCAAGACTGTGGAATCAACCTAGATGCCCTTCAATAGAAGAATGGATAAAAAAAATGTGGCATTTATACACAATGGAGTATTACTCTGCAGTAAAAAATGACAAAATCATAGAATTTGGTGGGAAATGGATGGCATTAGAGCAGATTATGCTAAGCGAAGCTAGCCAAGCCCTAAAAAACAAATGCCAAATGTCTCCTTTGATATAAGGAGAGTAACTAAGAACAGACTAGGGAAGAAGAGCACGAGAAGAAGACCAACATTAAACAAGGATGAGAGGTGGGAGGGAAAGGGAGAGAGAAGGGAAATTGCATGGAAATGGAAGGAGACCCTCAGGGTTATACAAAATTACATACAAGAGGAAGTGAGGGGAAAGGGAAAAACAGTAAAAGGGGGAGGAATGAATTACAGTAGTGGGGGTAGAGAGAGAAGAGGGGAGGGGAGGGGAGGGGAGGGGGGGTAGTAGAGGATAGGAAAGGCAGCAGAATACAACAGACATGAGTTTATCAATATGTACAGCAATGAAGTGTAACTGAGGTGATTCTGCAAGCTGTATACGGGGTAAAATGGGAGTTCATAACCCGCTTGAATCAAAATGTGAAATATGATATATCAAGAACTATGTAATGTTTTGAACAACCAACATTAAAAAAAAAGACAAACATGTTTACCTATATTATATTGGTAAATATGTTAAAATATAACCAAGGATGCAAGCAGAGCTTCCTCCTATACATCGGGAGAAGGGATGCCCTGATAACTGAAGTCTTTCAAAAACACATACAAAAAAGGGTAAAGTGTGCTAAAAGTCACAAAAATGCCACCTAATTCACTATTCCAACTTTATGCATATACTTAGACTATGTTTAACAATAAGAACAGTTTATTCATTTTTATTCATAATTACTCTTGAATTATAAAGCTTTATATTTGCATTCTATTATCATGGAAATATATGAATGCCTACCAACAATATTTGACAATAATTTCATTGTACAAAATAAGATAATACACATTGGCCCACATTCACACATACATACAAATGGAAATAATATAATATGGATGTTTGCGCTTAAATAATAGGTTTTTAACCAATAATTATATCTGAGTGGTTAAATAGATGGCTTTAATATTTTCTTAATTTGTTGTATTTCCTCTTGTTTTAGTGAGGGTAGTAAAAGAAAAGAAGAGAGATACAAACAAAGGAAAAGCATTGTCAATGAATTTATATTATAAATTCTGAACACCTGAGCACTGGCCATCATTGGCTCATGCAGATTCTTCTGTTTGCTGATATTAAATATAGTACGGTTTTGTATGCTGGAAAACATTGGTGAAACATTTTTTGGTTAAATATTGTAATAAATATATCTGCAGTCTTTCATAATTATAAATAAATACATGAATCCTTTTTCTGCTGCTATTCTTGTACAGAGGGATTATCTAAAAGAAGCTGTGTGCCCAATAGTTCTTTCAGCATTTTTAAACATCCAAAGGTTGTTCATTTTTTGCATCTGAAGTTTACAGAGGCTGTGGTTTGTGATTCTACATTGTTGTTTCAGGAGATATTTCCATATGTAAGCCCACTTCTGCTCTCTGCACCCCTGGGTCTATATTTCATTGATCTATATCGAGAGAAGTTAAGATGTCTTCTTAGAGCATTTCTTTTAAGCCTATGGGTTCTTCTTTCCCTTAATTGCTTTCCATAAACATTTACTTAAGAATTCAGTAGCAAGTTATTCACAGCCTACTATTTTCTTGGTTCTTGCTTGGTAGATTGGTTAGGTTATGTGGTTGCATTTTGGGTTAATATTTTTGATATTCAACAATGACATATGACTCATAAGGGGCTTGGTTTTTAAAAGAGGTGTCAAATATATGAAAAGGCTCTTTTGATAAGTTTATGTAGTGTGACATAGAAATGACACAATGAGGGAAAAGGTTACATGCCATGACATAAAAAGAAAAAATAATATTTGCTGAGATACAAAAGAAAGTAGAATTATACTGGTGATAATACATCTTAACAGAAGGACATACCAAGCAATGTTTTCAATTATACAAAATTCTTCCATCTGGTATAATTCTGGCAAAAAAATAAATACTAAGGTGGAGTACTGAATCTCATTTTACAGAATTAATAATAATAATAAAGTAGAGTGAAAAAAATCTTTTCTTGTGTGCTCATGTCTTTTGCAATAGCGTACAGCTGGGTTCTATCTTTTCTTGTGTGTATTACTTAAGAATTCTATTTCTTTAAACTTTGATCATATTGTTTTCCTACATCTGGTTTTATTTGGCACTTGTGATAGAGTATATAAAAGGTCAGGTGAATGTTAATACCCATCTGTATTAAAAAGAATATGGATAATCTATAAAACATTCAACATATTATTTATGCATGATTTAGTTGCTATTTCCATTGCCTTAATAAATGTCTCAGTTTAGTGTAAAATAAGCTGGTTAAACTAATAGTTAATTTACAACCTACTCTAATTCTGAATCTTACTTTTGATTGAGTCTCCTTTTTTTCAATCTACTACCATATATATCTTAAGACATTTATACTTTTATTCCATTAGTACCCATCAGAAAGCAATATAAATAGAGGTTGAGGTTAAGATTTCATACTTTGCTCTACATGTGACCCCATGCAAGTAACAAAACTTGTCATTGAATTAGTTAACTAAGCTGAAAAATAGATTTACAGATAGCATTTACCTCATAAGGTGATCATGAAGATTAAATGTGACAATAGACTACAATACCAGGTTGACATTTCACGTGGACACAGCAAACTCCTATTTCATCTACCTGCTCCAAAAAAACCCAATACTATATTTTGAGAGAACATGGATGAATTTTGAGACCACTGAATAAGTGAAATAAGACAAGCACAGAAATAAAAATACTTCATGATTTCATGTATATGTAGATTCTAAAAATGTCAAACCCATAGCATTGGAGATAGAATAGTGGCTGCCACAGGGCTGGGAGCTGGGATGTGGAGAGAACTGGGGAAATGTTGGTTTTAGTAGTGTGGGAAGAATAAATTTAGAGGTCTAGTTTATATCATGTTACAATAGATAGTAATACGATATTGAATATATTGCATACTTGAACTTTGCTGAGAGTAGTTTTTAAATGTTATCACCACAAAAAAGTTTAAAAAGTTTACTATTTGGGGTGATGCAGAGGTTAATTAACTGGATTATGATAATCATTTCACATGTACATATACATCAAAACAGCATGTTGCATAACTTTGTAACATACATTTTTTAATTAAACCTCAATAAAGCTGAAAAATAATAAAGTGAAGTAAGAGATAATACATATAAACTATTCAGAATGGTAGATGGTATTTGAGTTCTCAAAAATGTTAGCTATCATTATTGTTATTTTACTTTTACAAATACATTTCTTGTGTCCTCTTGTGCTTTTGCAAAGGAATGCCTTATCAATGAGTAAAGACTAACACAATTGTTTTGGGACAAAAACACTACAGCATTTGAGCAATTTGGGGAATTTATTAGACTAATATATTTTGTTTGGTAACCTAGACAGTATTGTAAACAATGATCTACAGATTGTACTTTATCTTAAAGTAATGGATTGTCTAGAGACCTCAAATAGTTTTCTGTATAAATAGCACACTCTTTCCCAACACTCGATTTTGTTCACTTTGGATAAAAAAGATATTTATGATAAGTATGAAATCATATGTTAAAACTACATAAAATACTACTAGAAAACATGATAAAATATTTGTTGGTGCTGAGAAAAACTGAAAAAAAAGGTGATATGAGTTCTATTTGTCACTATTTACCATGTTGAAAAACTCAAGTTTGATATTTCAAATATATAATTTGTTGGCTTTGAATCAAAAAGAGTCCTGGAAAATACTTCTGATTCTGTAACCTACTTACATCCCTAAGTCCATAGCTATCATGTAGAGATAATGAACATCTGCAGCCATTCCCATGAGCTTATGATTTTTGGTTGTTGTTGTTGTTGATTTTGGGACTATCAAACCCATGGCCTCATGCTTCCTAGGCAAACACTGTACATTTAAGTTATACCTCCAGCCTGTGCATCTACTTGTGAGCTAAGATTTCTGTATTGTATGTATAGAGTTTTTTAGATTGGCATTTTAATTAAGTTCAATATTGTTGACCACTCCTTTTCAAACACAGCAAAATAATTGGTACAATATTAAAAAAATATATGAATGGCATAGTCTTCCTTTAAAAGTATATATAAATACGAGCACTGGCATGCACTAAAACTAATAGAATACGAAGAGTGTGTGTATGTGTTACTTTTAATTCTTCTATTGTACCATCTTGCCTCATATTAAACACTAAACACAGGAAGAAAGGGAGGAAGGAAAGCAGGCAGACAGGCAGGCAGAAAGAAGTGAAAGGAGGGAAGGGGGAAAGAAGTTTGAGACTTCAAGACACAGCAGTCAGAGCTGGAAAGCACTGTGGAAAAACACATGATTATTTTAAGATAAAATGAAAGAAGGCAGATGACAAAAGGCTATGAAAGAACTAACAAGCTAAGTATGGTGGTGCATGCTTATAATCCTAGCAGCTTGGGAGGCTGAGACAGGAGACCAGTGAATTCAAAGCCAGTCTCTGAGAAAGCAAAGCGCTAAGCAACTCAGTGAGACCCTCTCTCTAAATCAAATACAAAATAGGACTGGGGATGTGGCTCAGTAGCCAAGTGCTCCTGAGTTCAATCCCCGGTACCCCAAAAAAACAAAAGAAAATAAAACAAAATATGGGCAGATAAATAATTTTTTACATTCAATATTTTGTCAGAGTTATCAAAAGAGTGTGTGTTACACCACGCCCTGACTTAATAAGTTGCATCATGTGCTGGTTTTATTCAATCCACAAACATGCAGGCATGGTTTCTTTTTCTTTTTTCCTTTTTTTGTTTTGTTCATAATACCTTCATTGTTTCTAGATGTACCTTCCAGTGCCTCCCATAACTTTGGGGGAAATTCAAGTTTCTTGAGCTATTCAAAATAATGGCTTTCTACAAAGAATAAATTTTAAAATCTGAGTTAAAAAAAAAAAAAACTTGAGCCAATAGCAACCCCAAGTCTTATCAGACAATCAATCACTGGGCAATGGTTGCTGAGCAATCCTGCACTGGTAAGCTCCAGGACCAGTAAGACACACAGAGGCACTGGGGATGCAGGGTGCTTACTTGGCTGCTTGAGGCATAGTTGGCAGGCTCAGAAAAGTTCCCTTAAGGCTTCCTGTGCTTGAGGACCATAAAATGAACTTGGATCAAGATTAGAGACTTTCTTAATGTCGACTCCGCTTCTAGCCATGCAATGTATTCAGGTCTGGTTTGCTAGTGTTATATAACTCTAGCTCTTCTCTCTACTCATTTATTTATAATCTTGTGGTCCGGAAATTTATTAAAAGTAAGACAGAAAAACAAGGAAACATTTTGGAAAGATTTGTCAATTCTATTAAAAAATAAAACAAACAAACAAACAAAAAACATGGGACAAACAAAAAAACACCAACGTAAAGATAAAGACGATTGAGAAATTTGGGAATGCACTTATAATTAAGCTAATCACTACTTCACCAAAAAGCTAATAATACATGATACAACAAAAGCACATAATCTAGTAGCATAAATGTGCAAAGTAGTTGGCACATACTTTACAGAAAAAAAAAATGAATTTAATTGGCTATACACACATTTTAAAAAAAACTCATAAATATGACAAAACAATTGTCATATGTCAGATTGGCATATATGTTAAAAGATTTTGAAAATAAGGCAAAAAATATGGGGGGAAATGATCAATCATAATGTGAGAGAATGTGAATTGTGTTCTCTGGCATTTTGACAACATGCTTCAAATTTTATGAAACATGCTTGTACATTTGGTCACAGCAATATCATAGCTGGGAATTTGCATGTTGAGTATATTCCTAAATGATACATTTTCAAGAGGGATCCTCACAGTACAGTTTGTAATATCAAACTACTAGGAACAAAATAAACCAAAATATTTAACAGTAGGATATTGGTCAAATAAAACTACTGCATTTTTATGATTAAATATTTTGCTGCTGTTTCAGAGTTGGAATATTTACATTGCTGAGAACAAAGATTTTTAAGACTTTTAAATTTAGACAAACTAATGTTTGGAATAATGTGGATGGTTTTATTATGTTTTGTTTTGTTTTGCTTTGCAGTGCTGGGATCAACCCAAGGCCTCACGCCTTATGTGATAGTGCTGCCCCCCCTCTTTTTTTTCTTTCTGAGCACATGATACATTCAAGGGCTTTATCTACATTTTTCACATAAATGATCACCTTCTGCAGTCTAATCCAATCTGTTATCCTTGGACTTCGATTGTTCTACAATTTGTCATCATGGGTCTAATTCATGATAAGAATTTTATTATGGGACTCATTTCTGCTTTCTCTTTGTTTTGAATAATGATTTGTAGTTTCATAAATATTTTGCCCTAAAGCTCATATAAATAACACATTGCTATGCATTTATTTAACTCCCTTTATTGGCTTTTGTTATTTTCTTGATAAAGCCTGGGTAAGTAACCAGTAATTGACACAAATGACCAAAACAAACACAAGAAACAATGTGGTTCTTCACACTAGCCCATGAAATGTGATCCATCAACTTCAAACAATGCTTTGCTTCCATCCCTAATGACCTTAAATGTGTATTTCTTCATTCCCCAAAATTTGGCAGCTTAATAGACAAGCAGTATCTCATGGTTTCAGGGGATCAGCAATCTTGGAGCAGCTCAGCTGGGTGGTTCTGATTCAGGGCCCCTCCTGAGGTTGCCGTGAGGCTGTCAGCTGAGGCCATGGTCAAGGCATTGCTGGGTCTGGAGAAAACCCTTCCAAGCTCACTCACATGATTGTTGGCCAGCCTCAGATCCTCTTGGCTGATGACTAGAGGCCTCAAATTTCTCCACACATCCTTGCCTGGATAACTTCACAAGCCTGTGGCTGGTGCAGCTCAGAAGGAGCCATCTGAGAGAGTACACTGAAGAGGGAAGCTTCAGTCTTGAAGGATGGAATATCAAAGAAGTTTTAGACATTGGTTAGAACCACTGAGCTGTCTTTTTTTTTTGTGTGTCTTTCATGTCATAATTCATACCTTCAGATAAGGTAACTATGGAGAATAATGAATCTGTACTATAACAGCTTAACAAACATTCCCTGTGTAAATGAAATATAAAAATATTACTGCATTATAAATCTAGCCTTGAAAAATAGTTTTCATTAGATATAAATCAAACCCTTTTGATTGAGGTGATTTTTTTTTTCATTTCAAAAAATCTTATCTCTGCCCAACAATCAAAATAACCATTTTCAGAATATGTGATATCTATGATTTTTGTGGAAATTAAAATCTCCAACAAAAATCTTCCATACATTTTTATAATTCTGCAATTATAGTCACATTTCACATTTTACAGTTAACTCAGAAGTCTATATACGTACATTTATCAGCTTTGCATTGCTGGGACAAGAACTTAGAGAAGGAAAAATTTATTTTGGCTCACAGTTTTATAAGTTCAGTCCACAGTCAGCTGACTCTGTTGCTCTGGCCCTCAGGTGTAGTAGAAGGACGTAGCAAAGAAAAGCCTCTCAGAACATAGAAACTAGGAGGCAAGAGCACCAGAACATTAGAGAAGGAAAACTAATAGCATACAATATTAGAAAAACCAAAGGAAAAAGGGGGGCTTAATGTAATATTTCAGCAGAGTCACAGGATTGAGAAAGGGGTCTGAACCAAGGCCAGAAAATAATCCTAGTCTTTAGTTAATTCAAAAGAAAGGCTTCTCATGCTGAGTTACTCAGGTTGGATATGAGACTGGAGGAAACCTGAAGTTGGTTGCTGGACCTTCAGTAAGGGACCTTTTTAAAGCAAGGTCCCTTAGTCAGCTTTTTGTCCATGTGAACAAAATACTTGATGAGAACAACTTAGAGAAGGACAAGTTTATTTTGACTCATAGTTTCAGAAGTTCAGCTCATGGTTGGCCAACTCCTTAGCTTTGTACCCAACGTGAGGCAAAATATCATAGCTGGAAAGCACAGTGGACAAAAATTGCTCAGTTTATGATAGTACAGAAAGAGAAGAAAGGAAGCAGAGGCCACAGGGAAGATGCGTCCTTCCAGGACACAACCTCAGTGACCCACCACATCCAGCCATGCCCCACCTTCCTGAAGTTAACACCCAGTCAGTTCATTCAAACTAGGAGGTATTGGTGAGGCTACAGCTCTAACAATCTAATCATCTCACTTCTGAATAGACCTGCATTTAAACAGGAGTTTGTGGAACGGTTTATAATCAAATCATAACAGCAATGAAAGAGAAACATAGTCATTGACTTAAGAAAGTACTAGACATCTACATGGATTCGGTGCTGTGGTACCTAAGTGAAAAATAAAAGCTTCTATATGGTTTAAATATTTATATTCAGTGTTTAACCATATAGGATAAAATATGCACTATTTAAAATAAATTTTTTATATGCTACCAATTTATATGGTACATCCAAAGCATCCCAATATTCACATTACTTTAGTGGTACCTAGAAATTTTTCTACATGTTTTTCTGACCCCTCTCAGAGCTGTGGTTGTTGCTCCTTGATGCCAACACAGCCCCATCACAACTATTTCCACTTAGCCCCCAGTGTGCATAGGCATAGTCTCTCCTCTGGAACAATAAGGAAATTAACAGAGTAAATAGTTGCAAATCACACTTCCATTCTTAGAACTGAAACTGGGCTTTGTCTACACAACCAATAAAAGGCACAGCTTTGTGCTTTCTCATCACTGAATTCCAACTTCAACAATACATTTGACCTAGGTCATTTGGATATATAGGACCTTTCAAATGGTATGTTGGATCCAGTTCATATTGGTCTGTAAAAACTTATGCTTAAATTTTCAGGAATGTAAGGAATTGTGTAAATTGTTGGTACTTTAAAATGAGGCATAATGGGATATTTATGTCAGTGTACACCCTGAGTTCCTCCTATCTCAAGAGGATTCTGCTCTCTAATAAAGTTAAAGAGGTCTGCTTTATCAGGTAGTTTCTGTCCAAAACCTAATTGGGGAAGCTTAAGTTCCAGATTTGCCTTCCCATCTTTTGGGGAAGAGTTTTATATTTTACCTTGTTTTGCTTGAAATCACCATTCTCTCTGGATGAGTGTTTACAGTTGTCTCCCTTGTACCACACGAGAGACCAGGCCTAAAATTGGGATAGGTGTCTAGTGCCCTTGTTAAATTCTAACTTGTGTGGGACACTTTTCCTTTTACCACTTTCCCCCTCCTTTTCTTTACCTTCCTTCCTTTTCTAGACCTTCCTGCCTCTACTTCATCAAAATGTCAAGTGAGAACTGAACTCTTCAGAGATGCTCCTGAGAGCCAGTAACTATGGAAATAGAACCTTTGTGTAGTCAGGTATATGTGTCATGATTTTTATTCCTTCTTGATGCTCTGCTGGATCTTTTTCCCTTCCATTGGCATAGAACATTCTTTTTTTTTTTTTTTTTTTTTTTTTTTTTTTGTAAACTGTGGAGATTGAAACAATGGGCTTATTGTGCATATGAATTCCAGTCTATACTCAATCTGAATTATATGGATCATTAATTGGAAATGTGGAGAAACATTTCCTTGGCACTAGAACAAAACACCTATTTGAAAAGGTGTAGTCAGTCTGACGGCATGGCAACATGAAGTCACAAATGTTGACTTGGCTTTGAAAAGCACCTGAATCAGGCATTTGTTCTAAATTTAGATAGATAGGGTGATGATTAACAACTGAATTTTTAGCTGGAATCACTAAATGCCTTACATATATTAGCCTATAAATACTTCTATAGCAGAATTTAACATCACCTATGAGCATATTTATTCCTTCAAAATATTTTATTATTAATCTAATTTCATAAATAATCTACTTATGAATACTTTAAGACTATTCAAACTATATAGAAGTATAAAGTATACTAAAGTTCTACATAACTCTACTTGATCACAAATCCACACTGTTCCTTAAATTAATTTTTGTTAACAATTTAATATAAATTTTATTTCTTCAATACATTTTTCATATTCATAAATTCATGTACTTTTAATAGGAAGGGTTTATTATACATGTTACTATATAACCATTTAATTAAATCTATTTCTTGATTCACTTATTTTATATCTCTTTCTTCTTTGATTCAGTGTGTTGTGTTTTAAAATGTTAGTGTAGTGGAATTTATTGAACCATTTCCTTTTTGGTGGTCACTTAGGCATTTTAATTTTTTACCAGTTCAAAACTACTTAGCATGAAGTCAATCATGTATTTGTAAAACCTTTGTATAGTAAATTTTTAGAAATGGTATTGCTAAGTTAAAATGTATATATGTATATATGTATATTATAATGTATATATTAAATTTTGTAAGCTTTTTCAAAATTATCCTCCAAATGCATATACACGATTATTTTCCTATGAAAATTATATAAAAGATGCATACTTTATCAATTTAAAGTGTCAATCTCATTTTGTATGTAAAAAAATTTATTCATTATTTGTGAGAAAAATACACTTCATAAAAGAATATGTAATATGTTTAAGTAAAGTTTTTATTGACTTCTCATTTATTCTTTTTAAAGTGCAACCTAGAACATGGGCTATCAAAGAGTGGAATAGTTCATTTGTTTAGTTGACCATTGGAACCATGGGAAGAAACTTGAGCGATCTATAGTGTGAATGAGTATGTGTTGCCTTAAGGACATAAGTAAAGAGAAAGAGGAATGGTAGGTATTTGACAAGGAATATAAACACTCAGGACATATCTTGGTATTTTCCAAAGCAGTGGCGTGCATATAATTAAAATTTTCTAAACAAATAGGAAGTGAAATAATGATAGCAACTTACTTAGCATGAAGAAGCATATCACAGTTTCTAAAGAAATTCTTGTGATTATCACAAGAAATTCCCAAACATCTTACACCCTCTACAAATGAAATGTGAAAGCTACATTGTTAAATCTGAACCAGCATGGAATAATATATTTAGTAAAGGAATGAAAAATGGGCAGACAGGAAAAATATAAAACATCTAAGGAAAAAAATAACAAAACATATTCCTTGAAGGTGAGATTGTTTATAACTAGATATTTGGTGACATGATTTACAATGAAATACTAAGTTCTCATTAGTATCTTCTTTTTCCTTCAGAGGTAACAATAATTTATAATCATCTATTACATTTACTAACTTTATTTTTTGTTAATGTTTGTGCACTGATTCAACCTGTATTTACTACATTTTTAAATGATTTATCAACAATGTGTATATATAAATATCTTTGTTCTTTGCTTTTCTTCATTTAGCTAATTCTACACTTAATCAATAATGGCTCAGCTCACTAACTACTGTGTTGTAATATTGCCAGGAGGGTTGTGATATTAATTTACTACTCTAGCATTTAACAATTTAAGTTCATGTTTTACCATTCCTTATCTATATCTCTTGCACTATTTTAATTTCTAGTTAACAAAGTTTGGAGGAACTGGCCTTTTTAAAATAGAGGCATTATGATATCAACAAAAATATTGTCATTTTTATCTGATTATCTATTTATCTATCTATTCACTATCTATTATCTATCTGGAATGAGAGAGAATTCATTGCAATGATTGACTCATGCAGTTGTAGGGATCTGATGGATCAGTTGGATATTCTTTGAGCAAGCTGTCAGAGAGACAGACTGCAGTAGATGCTTCCATCATGAGGCAGATTCTCTTCTCCCCCAGGGAAACCTTAGTTCTTAATCTTTTCAACTAATTGAACCAGATCCTTTAAAATTATCTGGGATAATCTCTTTTACTGAAAGTCAACTGATTGTTGATGTTAATAAACTTTACCAAATAACTACACAGCAACACCAAGATTTGAGATTGACAAGCTAGCTCCTCCGAAACAGGAAACTCACCCTTACAGTTCTGAGTCTACTTTTTCAAGAAAAACTGAAAACCTGATTTTTCAAAAATGTTGAATTATCTTCTTTTTAAATATTGTCTTAAACTCAAACAAAACATTTTTTTTTTCAGTAAAATAGGTTGAATAGTGACTTGATTTGCCCAGAACTGAGAGGTTTCACAGGACACAGGACTTACTAAGATTGTGCAGGACAAATAAGATAATTAACTGGTCACTCTATATATTAATAAAATATATTATATGTTTTTATATTGTACCTTTGGACATAAGACTATTCTGAATTCCCATAGGTAAAGAAGTGCCTGTGGAAATAAACAAGCTTAAGCAGAACTTATTGCTCTAATTACTTATTTATCATATTCTGGTGACACATGTTCATATCAACAGTCCTATTTGAACAATGACAGGGGATGAGGATATGGGAAGTGAAAGATCCCCTGGTGAAATGTTTACATGATGTTGTAGCTATACATGGCTCTCCTGTTTTAGAAAGCCATTGAACCCATCTTCAAAGAAACTTAAAAATAGAATGAAATCAAAGAAGGAACACATAGTTTTACATGTGTTAGTTTGCGTCATTACATTGCCTGGTACTTCTATGAAATGTGCACTGGCCTGACATTCATTGTAGAATCGTTTCCTTTATTCTGGAGGGAAAAAAAAAAAACCTCTTAATTTCAATATTTAATGTAAAGAAAAATATGGCTGTAAGACAATATGGCCTCAGATGTACTATCATGCAACCACTTAACAAATACCAAAATAATAGATATTATGTTTATAACTAAATAACTTTCCAGTGGTTTGGACAAGAATAGACAATTACCAAAAATTTTAAAGCAAAATAAATCTCAAAACCATAAATGCAAAACTGGCATAGGAAAGAGAGTCCATATAGCAAGCCCTTAAGCAATGGAAATGATTGAGCATTTGAAGTGGATTTTTTCTCTTTCTTCTTTATCCTTTTTTACAGATGAATGAGTCCTGTTTTTAAAACCAGAATGGATTTAATTATGAATTAGACTGAATTGATAGTATTTTTTAAAATAAACACTCAAGAAATTCAATAGCCTCTCAATAACAACTTTTGTGTAGTGTAATGATTTCATGTCCATGTCAAATAATTATTCAATATCACAGCATATTCTCAAGGGGGTGACAGTGTTATACCATGAAACCTGCATAAAACATGGCTTTTTGTTAATTTTTTGAGAATTCTTTTCATTTTGTTAGAATCAAGACACTTGGGATGCATATAAATTCAGTTTGCTTTTGGTGAAACTTGTCCAACTTTGACAAAATGTTGAAGACATACAACAATCCTAAGCAATTATTTAACATAAATGAAATCCTTTTTTATAACTAAAATTTGTTTATTGTTTTAAGTTGTAATGAATGATGGATACAAATAATTGTCTTTATCTTATAATAACCAAGAGTTTACATGATCAGAAGCTAGAGCATCTCAATTTTATAATGTATTTTATTGATTAAAGTATTTTTTAGAAAATGAAAATGTTTAGGTGACTATATTATTAGTAACAAGTAAAATCACATGGAATATTGTCTATTATAAATTGAATTCATTAGAACACAGATAAATTAATTAGTTCTTTATGATTTGGATGTGAGTTATCCCCCAAAATCTCATGTGTGAGACAATGCAAGAAGGTCTGGAGGAGAGAAACGACTGGGGTATGACAGCCTTAACCTAATTAGTGAATTTATCCCACTAGGGGTTAACCAGGTGGTAACTGGAGGCAGGTGGGGTGTGGCTGAAGGAAGTTGTTCATTGGGGGCGTGGCTATGGGATACATATTTTGTATCTGGAGAGCGGAGTTTTTGTCTTTCTGTTTTCTGATCATTATGTGAGCTGCTTCCCTCTGCCATACTTTTCTGTGATGATGTTCTGCCTCACCTCTAGCCCAGAGGAATGAGACTGGCCTTCCATGGACTAAGACCTCTGAAACTGTGAGCCCTCAAATAAACTTTTCCTTCTCTACAATTGTTATGGTTGGGTGTTTTAGTCACAGCTGTGATAGCTGGCAACAAGTCCTAAATGATTATTTAACATATATGAAGTCCTAATATGTACTTGATAGTGTGCAGATATGAAGATATATTACCTTATCTCATTGCATTTTTTAAAAGGGCTAGTGAAGACAAGGAAAAAACTTAAAACAATTGACAGCTTTTTAAAAATGCTATATTAAAATACAAATAATAAAGTTTTCCTTCAAATAGAGATGTAAAATCTTAAATTAGAGACTGATTAATGGTTTTTCTTAAATGTCGTTCATGTTGTTTTATATGTTTAGGGTTTTTAAAAAAAAAAAAACATTTTTTATACATTTATTTATTTATTTATTTATTTTTATGTGGTGTTGAGGATCTAACCCAGGGCCTCACACGTACAAGGTGAGCATTCTAGCTCTGAGCCATAACCCCAGCCCTAGGTTTTTTTTTTTTTTTATTTTAATATTCTGCTGCAAAACAGTTTGTCTCCTGATGTGTTAAGTTTTATACTGTTTAGCTTGCATAGTGTGTTACTTAAAGATATATTAATTAAAATTTCATGAGGAAAAGTTTTCATACATTTAAAAATAACAGCCTTTCATACTAAATTTTACATATATATGACGGGTTGAAGAAAAGAAACACGAGGAGGAAGAGGAGGATTGTATGAATATACAAATTGATGTTTCACAAATGGGTGTTTCTTTGCTTATTTTGTTTTGTGTTTAATAGTAAACTATGCCCCAAAGAAATTGACAGGATATTGAATATTTTGACATATTCTGTTCAATAAACAGAATTTTGAAGTCAAAGCATTTTCAGGAACAGGAGAGTAAATGAGTGAGGAGAATTGCCTACATTCTTTATTTAAAGCTCAAATTCCTTAAAAGGCATATGATTTATCCTAACAAGATTTAATCTGCATAATTGCTAAGCTTATTATCTTTTCTCTTAACTATGCTTGGTACAGAAAGATTATATATGTGAATAAAATAATAAATATAAGATCAAAGACAAGATGTTAATTCTGGGTTCAATTTTTAGAATCTGAATTGTATTCAGTATGTATTTTATATTTTTATTTTTATAATGCATTATTAAAAGGTTATCTATCAAGACTTATCAGACAGTGCAAAAACAGGCTACTTAACACTCATCTTTGGCTCTCCAAAATAAAGACTTCTTTATAGGGTGAAGGTAGACTGAACCAATACCATATCACTCTAAATGTATATAAAGTTCCTAAATAAAATGATGGTAAACTGTATTAATATTTGTGAAACACAATGTCAGAAGAGAGGCATTCACATAGAATCTATGCTTCCATTTTCTGACCAGTAAATTTTGCACACCACATTGGTGCCTCACTTTTCTTTTATCCTGTTCCAATAAAGGTTGAAATTTTTAACTCATTCTCTCCTACTTTCAGCAACACTTTTACT
Source organism: Urocitellus parryii (assembly GCF_045843805.1). Lineage (NCBI taxonomy): Eukaryota > Metazoa > Chordata > Mammalia > Rodentia > Sciuridae > Urocitellus > Urocitellus parryii. The sequence goes on from NC_135533.1 coordinate 62,429,496, forward strand.
GAAATATGCATGAAAATATAAAGCATATGTTTATGGGATGAGATCTGAATAATTTCATAGCCTGCTACTCTTTATTCCCTTGGAACTACTTCTTTTTAATTATTTGAATAATTCATTTAATCTCTCTCTCTGGAAGTATTACATTGACTTCAGGCTATGTCATGTGCACCTGTTTGGGGGGACACTTTTTGCTTTTAGCTTTAAATTTAAGATGTAAAATGGTACAGTACTTTTTTAATGCTGATGGAAAGCAACCAGTAAAAAAAAAAAAATTAGGAAATAACCACACACCTGATGTTTCAGTAGATAGAGAAGACACCTATGAGACTAATATCATTAGGTATTTAAGAAAGGAGTGAGACCTAATTGGACAGATTAGCCATAAATGGAACTGAAAAATCCTCAACTAGTGGAACTGTGGTGGGGAGTAGGGAACACTTCTCTTTTGATTGCCTCTGAGGCTAGTTCATGTGCCGAGGGCTGCTGAGGGCCATTACCAAGTAGGTATTGACGCATTGTAATCCTTGCCAGTGTACCCCATGTTAAATGGACTTGCCTTGGAAATTTGCTGCGACATTGCATGTATGCTTTAGTAAGATGACCCTGCTCAAGGTGATCGAGGGTGGATCTAGGTTTGAGGAAGTATCCTGCAGGTTTGAGGAAGTATCCCGGTCCTCGGGTTTAGGGTGTTCCCGGTTTAAGAATATGGGTTTTAGGGAAGTTGAGGTTGAAGATTATTGCTGCTGGGATTAGGGTGTTCCTGCTGCTTGTTCCCGTTGAGTTCTCGTGAGATTAAAATGGGATTTGGAAAAAGCCTCGTGGAGTAGGTGGATTGTGCGGGCAGATTGAGACTGCCCCTGAACGTGTGTAGAGGCTGGTGTGAGATCCGGAATAAAGAATTGCTGTTTGAACCTACAAAGCTGTGTGGTGGCTCGTGATTCTGTGCCAAGCCAAGACATTGGCACTTGGCATTCGGCAGAGGGCAAAAAGGAGGGAAGGATTATCAAATGTTTGAAGGAAAAGTTGAAGCTGTGTATTTAAATCCCAGAGAATCAGAGAGCAAAAAGAGTAAGGAAACTTTTTTGGATCACTGGTAACTGTAAGAGCTAAATTATAGTTAGGTAGTCATGACTTTTCCAACATGATGGTATGGAAAAAGAGATTGGTTAGGGCGTTGTAGAGACATATATCAATGTAATTAGAAAAGTTAGCCATGGAATCTAAGCCATGTCTGAAGTGCTTAAGAGCAAAACAGTGGAAAACAGCGAAATGTCTCTAGGTCCTCGAAGAGTCAGAGCAAAATCTGTTTTATGATTATGGGTGTGGATACCCAAGGAAGGATTAGGGATGAAGTCATTAGCAGGGAGGAGTCAGCAAATGGTGATTTGACATGCCTAGAAGCATCACATCACTTCCATGTAATCAGGGACCATTAAGAACATTTCTAGAACTGGTTAAGAGAGAAAATTTTAAAAATTAAAAAATAATAAAAAGAATCATTGAGTTAAAGACATGGGTGTTGGCAAGGGCTTTGCCAAGAGAGGGAAGGGCTTGGAGGGTCTGTGCTTCAGTAACATTCCAAAGGGAGATCTGAGGTCTGTGAGAGGGTGACACTGAGATTGGACATTCTTGTAGAACTGTTTAAATTATAATGGATTTTAATACTTATATAAATATTTTAATATAGATTGATGCAAACTATAAGTTTTACTATATCATTCTATTTCCACAAAATTTCTTGCTTGCTAGGAATCCCTCATTAAATCAAATGTATCATTATTTATATACATCTAATTAGAAAACAAAAAGCTGTAAAAATCATTTTCATATAGTCAAAGGTAAATTTCCATTTTCTATGAATTATATAACTCACATCAGACAACAGTCAATCTACAAATGAGCCTCACAACAGCTAAACAGCTTAATGAAGCTATCTTTGTATTTTATTTACTATGAAGCTATCTTTGTATTTTGGTCTTAGGGTGGTTACTGGGAATAAAAACTCATTTAGTGAAGTGATCTCTGTTTCTTTATGCCCATTCTCCCTTTTTATTTTCAGATGAATTCATTATTGCAGCTAGAGAATGGCAATCCTCATCTCTGATCCTCTTCACAGTAAACTTACTGCTGCCAACTAAATACTTATATTAGAAAATCTTAACTGGGGGTTATGGTGCTTGCCTGTAATCCCAGCACCCCAAGAGGCGTGAGACAAGAGGATTGCAAGTTCAAAGCAAGACTCAGAAATTTAGTGAAACCCTGTCTCAAAAAAAAAAAAAAATGTCTGGGGTGGGAGGGTGATGTTGTAGATGTGGCTCAGTGGTTAAATGCCCCTGGGTTCAGTCTCTGGTACATTAAAAAAAAAAAAAAAAAAAAAAAAAATATATATATATATATATATATATATATATATATATTAAACTAATCATCTGAATCTAGAGGAACTGGGCATTGCTGCTAGAAGGAGAAGTTGATACAGGAGTTTGCAGTATTCCAGTCTAACTTATTCTATTATATCCCATATACATGGGATAGTTCTCTGAGAATGGGATATAGGCTATATGGAAGTCATTGGCCTCATAGTAAAAAATGAATTGCAAACTAGTATCAAATCAACTGAGTGGCTTACTACTTTGGAAAAGTTAATTTCTCAGATGCCCAATTTAGTGATGATATTCGTTAATAATTTATTATAACTATTTTAATAATATAAAAATGTATTTATTTGTGAGCAATACTGACTGTGAGTGAGAAAATGTGTTTCTTTTCCTAAAATCTTCCTTTAAATCTACTACCATAAATAATCTGAACATTCCCACTAACATTTTAGAACATTTTCTTGAGAAATGGTGTCAGAATAGGGTCCTTCATAATTTGAAAAAATTCCATGATCAATCTATTGCTACTACCTTATGTTTTATCATAATTTACATCACTAAACAGTTTGAAGAAATTATTTGTTTCCTGGTTATCATGTAACTGGCCCTATAAGTTCAATTAAAACCACAGGCATTGTTATCAGTTGGATTTATTGACCTTTATATGTTCATGAAGCAAAATTTATGTAAATCTAGTGTAACATATTTTTCTATAGGATGCTAAAGGTAAGAATATGTCTAACATAATTAAAACAATTTGGGGAGCATTTAATATGGTAGGAAAGAACACTAATTTTAAAGCTAAAACTTTTTTTTTGTCTACTTTATTTGTTTTTCCTCAGAATTTCAGCCAAGTTGCTCCAATGGCAGGTCCAAGTTCTTTGAGCTTTATTTTATATTCACTCAGGGCTGCCTCATACAATTCATATGCAACACTGAAACACAACAAAATTACTTTAACACAATCTTTAATTACAATTTATTGATGTAAGGCTATTTGGCCTGGGACAGGTCCAAGGGTAGAAGTCATAATGTATTTACCACTCTCTATTGAAAAGGAGCTTTTGTTTCTCTTTTTACTATAATGCTGTATTTTCTTTGATTTTTCTCTTTTCAATGATTTTGGGTATTTTTCAAATAAGCTTTCTATTTTCTTCTGGGGTTTTGAAAGTCTTTAAAAAAATCTCGTTAAATTATATGAGGGCATTTGTTGAATGAATTATTTTTAAACTTTTGCTAGAAGATAGTAATGCAATATAATCTGCCCTTTATACCAGGCCTGCTCTTAACCTGAGAATGAATATCTACTTAGGTCTTATTTACTGCTTTTGTTGCTTTTATCTTATTTATTTCTTCCAGCTTGTAAACTTATAGAGGAGAGATCATTCATTCATTGACATTTAAAAAAAATAGCATTTAAAGTCAGCACTCAATTTATATATTTTAAATTATTTTGGAACCCAGCCATGGGATTTAGGATATGATGTAAGAAAATCCACAGGTCAGTGTAAGTGCCAAGCATAAGGGCACTAAGGGCTAATCTGTAAACCTATCCAATGCAAAAACATCAAGAACCAATGGAACACAAGGGAGAGAACGAGAGATTTAATTAATCCCAATTTTTCTTCTGCAGTATATTGGTCACAGTAGACAGAATACAAATGAACATGTGAAGTGATTTCCACATAAAACATCTTTTGTGCACGTTTTATTTTTCCTCCATTCCTTGGAAACATAAAATTACAAATAAAAACTAAAGTGGGAGTAAACATTTGGAGGTGCTTAAAGAACCTGAGTTTTAAATCTTAAAGAAAGTCAGATAATGTTGCCATGGTGCCAGCTGGAATTTGTAAGTGGCAACTGGTTGTAAGGTTATATGACTATGTGAGGTAAGAAAGTCTTAAGGAATAAATTGAAACAGAACGGGGCATAAAGTGAAAAATCAGAAAATATATCTTGAAATTTGGTTATAAGCATATAAACTAGAAGACTGAACTTAAAAAAATCAATTTAAGTACATTATTTATGAGGCTCTTGGGTGGATTACTCTCCCAAGGCCTCAAAACCAAAAATTTGAAAGTAGCTACCATAAAGCAGTTATACTTTGGTTGAATAATGAAATAATCATAGTAGCGAACTGAAAAAAATTATATAATGTGACACTAGTCACATATTAAAATGCTAAATTTACAATTACTACTATAATCTAAATAAGTATTATAATAACAATGCTTATGCAACAACACAAATGAACTATATAAATTTTAGCATTTTAACTACACATGAAAACAGTTGCACCACGTGTTTTGTAGATGAACTGGGAGAGATACTCTCATACAATGTCATACTTCAACTGCTCATCATCAAGCCTTGTCAATTTTCAATTTTCCCTGACTTTGTAATTCAGGGTACATATAAGTTTTATTTATGTTATTTTTAATTAACTTCATTTTATTTTCTTTGTGGTATTTAACAAGAATTTCTATAAGGCTTCTGCTGTTTCTATGTTCTAGTTTTGACTTGAGAGCTAGGCATCAAAGTTTTATGCGAACCATGAAAGTACAAATTATTGTGTGAAGCTTTTAATCATATTGACTATATTTTGTTTATCAAAGTTACAGTGAATCTACAGCATTGCTCAAAATTTAGTACAATTCAATCCCTTTGGTTTTAAGAAAATGAAAACTAACTAGATACCAGCCCTTCTCCTGTCCCCACGAAATAGCATTCTAGGATCAGAAAAATCTTATGGATGTAATGTGACCTAGCTTTCTGTTTGCCTTTGGGCTCTTATTTGGAATAAAACATAAACAAACTGTTTATTGAGCCCTTTTCTTGATCTCTAAGATCATGGGAAATTTCTCAGATGGAATTCCAGTTAGATGGCCTTCTTTTTAGTGCATTTATTCCCATTTTATTAATAATAGAAAAATATTAGAAGGTATTCGCATGGTTAGAATGGGTAAAACTGTAGATTCATATTCTGAAAGGCCATGCTACACAACAAAGAAATTACTTCTTTCTCTCAGATCAAACTTTTTTGTTCAAATAGAATAGGCAGTCAAGTCAGGCATGGTAACACATGCCTGTAATCCCATCTGCTCAGGAGGCTGAGGCAGGAGGACCACAAGTTCAAAGCCAGCCTTGGCAACTTAGCAAAGACCCAAGCAACTTAGTGAGACCCTGCCTCAGAAAACGAAGACCTAGGGATTGGCTCAGTGGTTAGGTCCCCTTGGGGTCAATCCCTGGTCAACTGGTATAAGACAGAAAACCACATGACATATATGTGTGTTTGTGTGTGTGTGTAGAAAATCTGTGAATGCCATGTTGCTAACGAATTACATGGCATATTCAGCGTGTAGCAAAGTTTCAGGAAAATGAATCATAGGATTCAAGAACTGAAAATGGACTTGGAGATCATCTGACTCAACCCGTTCACTTTATACAAAAACATAAAGTCCTGGAGGTTTTCCAGGAACTTGTTAAAGAGGATCACCCCACTAGAAAATGCTCAGATGTCCAGGCCCAAATTTCAAGCTTTCAATTTAGAGTTAGTACTCTTTCTAGCCCTATGTAATTATTATGAAATCTATTCAGAAATACCTGCCAAAAAACTAAGTTGATGAATTCACATGTCTATGACAAAACTCTTAGTTATGTGATATTTCTGATAAAACACTTCATCAAACATTAACTTTTTCATGCCTCATCATGAGGCATTATAAAAATATTTGTTTGAATTTGGCTCTGACTTACTTTAAATCCATTGTCTCATATCCTGGAATACTGAGTAGTTTTATAAAAGAACTAAGATAATTAAACATAAATTCTCAAAAGATGTAATAATATAACTTGATTCTACTGAATTGCCAGTCTTTTCTTCAGTGACAAAATGCAATGTCCACAAGAGGTCACAGGTAGTCTCCCAGGATCTGTGATATAAAGGTACAGGTCCTCTGGAATGTGGTCTGAAAGAACCACTTCGTGGGGAATGTCCAAGTGAATTGGGTGCTTGTCAGTAACTGAAAAGACCTTCTAACAGGTAGAGGTCTTTAATATTCTTCACCTTACTAGTGGATTTGCTTCAGACATTTGGGAACAGGTGAAAACTATAGGATTTTCATAATTAAATAATTATGAAATGTGTTGTTTATATATGCATCCTATGAATACAAACTAAACATTACTTTTAATTTTTTATCAGAACATTTGAAAAAATAAAAACTGCCTATTAAATTTTATTTATATCTTATTCCTAATTCATGGTTTATAATACCCCTTTTCAATAAAATGAACTAAAGTGCCTTGGAAAGATGAATAAAACTAGGTTTGGGACAGAAAATATACAAGGTGAGCCTGAGCATTTAATCTCAGGGACTAATAAAATGCTCACAGAAATAATATTTTAAAATCTATAATGATGGGAATTATATTAAAGGGATACCACTGCTAACCAAAAATGACCAAAATTAGAAAATCTAAGCTACAAGATAACTACAATTGGATTATAATAAACCCAGATTAAAAAATGAATATCTAAAAATCCATACCAATGTAAAGAGATAACGGAGAATGAATAAATCTACCATCTAAAATAATTCTAAATAATTTTGTAGCTACTTTACCCTAATAAGTACACTGATTTGAATTCATATCACTCTATGAAATACTTCAATGTCCAGTTAATTTTTATTGCTTATGTTACTAGTAATGGACAAAATATTTGCCCAAATTCTTCATGATTGATTCCCAATCAATTAGATTAATTGCTGCTTTTTTTTTTTTTTTTGGTACCAGGGATTGAACCTAGGGGCACTAAATCACTGAACCACATCCCAGCTGTCTTTTATTTATTTATTTGTTTGTTTGTTCATTCATTCATTTATTTATTTTTATTTTGAGAGAGGATCTCTCTAAATTGCTTATGGCCTCACTTTAAATTATTGAGGCTGGCCTTGAACTTGTGGTCCTCCTGCCTCTGTCTCCTGAATGATTTGGATTATAGGTGTGAGCCACCAAATCCAGCCAGAATAAATCTTAAGTAGTCATAAAGGAAATTTTTAAATAATTTTATTTTAGAATAGGGGTTGCATTTTTAACAGACATTTTAACTTTATTGGGACACACAATTGAAATTACTGTGTAACCATTCTGTAGGTTGTGGATAATACCTTATTTTATTTATTTGTTTATTTCCTCTTGCTCTTTTTGTTGTTTATACTTTGCTGGAAGTTCTTGTTTCACAGTTTGTTTTTGTTTTTTATTTTTATCTCATTAGCAATTACTTCAAAATCAACTAGGGGGGAAAAGGTCAGAGTCTAAAACATAGTTGGACTTCTAAGAGAAAAAAGGATCTCAGGCATAATTTATTTCAATTCCTGAATTATAAAATAGAGAATAGAATCTCAGAGAGATTACATGGCTGCCCAAATTCACACAGCTGCAAGGTCTGAACATGGTTTTAATTCCTGGTCCAATGCTTTTCCTGAATATTTGCATTATTTCTAAGAAATTTGTAAAGTATTAAAATTTCTCTCTCTCTCTCTCTCTCTCTCTCTCTCTCTCTCTCTATCTATCTCTGATTTACATTCTCTCTCTCCTTCTCTTTGTCACACACACACACACACATACACACACACACACAGAGAAACACATACACACAAGTATCACACAGCAACAGCTGTGACGTTTTTTCATAATGTTGTTTGGAAATAACTTACACAGATGTCAATTTCATATTTATAGTCATGTACTTTAATTCCTAGAATAGAAATATAAATACATTCTTGACATAGCTTCCAAATTTATATATGTTCTGTTTTGTGTGTGATTTGGAATATGTCATTCTTACATTACATATACACAAAAATCTATAGTTGATAGATTTCCTTCATAAAATATCAGGCCCCCTAGTAACTTTTTACTGATAGCTGGTTTCAAAAGTAGTCTTAGTTCTTTTAAGGGGGATTAACCCCAAATTCCCTAGATTATGTATACTTACTATTTCAGGAAATGTATTTAAAATTTTACCAAACTTTAAATCATATTGCAATTAAAAATACTAAATTCCCATCTTCAATACTGTCCAAACTTATTTGAAGATAAAAAAAAGAGTTTTAGAAATATATGCTTAATAAGCTTTTAATTTTTCTTCTGAAGTGTATATATGATGTCTGTATGTGTGATTATATGCGTGTGTGTTCTCACCATCAATGAAAGATCACAGTAAAGATATATAGTATATTCAGTTAGAGGGTAGTAAATGTATAAAAGGTGGAGACAGACATCTAAAAGCTCTAACATTTTCTCTTAATTCTTACAATTATAATTTGTGGAGACAGGCTGAAAAGCTCACATTGAGGGAGTATTCCACTTGGCTATAAAGCACCAAGAAAACAAAATTAATCTTAGTCACATAGATGGTCTGACTCATGCATTCTATCAGGATCTTAGGCTAATTCCAGCTCAGAAGTCATATTTCTTTTTCTTTTGAAGAACATTTTCTGATAATACATTGAAATCATGAAGAATAAATTAAGAAACTTTTGGCATCACCTGCCTGATAGTGCCTTTGGATGCCTTTTCACTAAAACTTCACCTAAAATGAGCACGTTTTATGGTTAGGATATTTTCATTGCAAATATGATGAAATACATTACTGACACATTGCATTTTGTTCTTTCTGAGCTCTCTGCTCCTCTCCCTACTGTCATACAATGAAATGTCACATCCCTGAGGATTCTGAAGATAAATTAAAAGTTGGCATAGACATTATTCTCTCTCTGTATCAGAGTTGTCATGATAATTCTAGTAGTTATGGTGAAGGAAGGGTCTGGCTTTGTCTATTGGATTCCTGAGTGACTCGAATCCAAAGAGAAGCATAGAAGGTGATATTTCATGTCTTCATAGATCTCTCTCTCTCTCTCTCTCTCTCTCTCTCTCTCTCTCTCTCTCCCCCTCCCCACTTGCCCCCGCCTTCACACCCACACACATTTTAAAGTGTTGTGATTTGTGTATCATTGGGAGGCAATTTACATTAGAAATAAAATTAATTGTAGAATATATTTCTTGATTTGGGATTGACTCATTTATCAGATATCAGAATTTTCACATTCAATAACCAATCTGCAATTTTATTTCTCAGAAAGATACCTACATATAATACTGTACAAAGATTATACTTCTTCAAGCTGGACAACCTGTTATTCATCCTTGAATCGGCCACCAGATAGTTATATGATCCTGGGCAAAACTTTTTACTTCTTGAGAGACTCAGCTTTTCTTTTGCTAATAGAACTGAGAGTATTATAGGGATTGTTAAAGAAGACAATACACATATAAGCCTGGCACAGTGATTTCATAAAATTAAATGTCAATGAATAAATGTTTTCTTTATTTGCCAGAGAAATTATTTTGCTTACATAATGATTTTTTTATAATGATGTTATTGTTAATGGTAGGAATAGGATGACATCTAAATAATGTAAATAATGTGAGAACGGAGCTCTAAGTGTTTGTGTCTTCCACAATTACTGGAAAATAGTAGCCACTTGGTACAACTTGAATAAAACTAAATTAATTAAAACAAAACAACAACAACAAAAAACGTTTACACAGTTTGCCAGCTTTTGCAAGATGTCATAGTTTCAAGGACTGTTGATTTGTTTTTCACTTCAGGGTGAATGAAATTCATGTTTAATGTGATAATTATTAATGTAAAAAGACATTCAAGTTAAGTTTAACCTCAAAGTTTCATGGTACAATACCTTCAGTAAAAAAGGGGAAAAATAAATGATGAGAATATTGAAGAGTAGAAGCTATCTGCAAAAGTGTGTACCTAGAATTTCAAATGGCTAGATGTCCTAAACTTATTTGAAAATGACCTGTATATCTTTAGACATATGGAATATTTCCACTGTAATTAAATTTGGACAGGAATACTTGGTCTAAATTAAGTGATGCCTCTGTATCTGGATCTTCTTCATATTGACTAGATGACTCAAAACACTTAATCATTTTAATCATATGATTTCCACTAGAACATCCTAAAAGAGTTTACAGGAATGTTGATTCACTCTAAAATTCGCTCAGTACTAATGTCTACACCCTTGTATGCAGCAAACTGAGTAATTGAACCCTTGTGTTCTGTGAGATTGACGCAGGTTGCATTGTGAATATGATAACTTCTATGTTAGATTTTTATAAAATCAGGAATACAAAACTGTTTAGCTTAAAAAAATGAGTGGGAGGAAATACCATATAATTTTCCTGTGGAATTGGACACTGAACAGAACAAGGTTAAATTTTAAGGAACAAGTCTGAGAATTAATTCTCCATAGATATTTTTTAAACCTAAATTTCAAACTTATGCTGTCCCACAGATAGACCCATAGTAGTGATTAAGAGATAGGAGAAGAATGTCAGTATAAAAACCTAGTCACCCTCAATGACACTTCACAAAGTTTTATCACTGCAGTTGATTCCTCCAGGTGAAGAGTAGCCTTATACATCTAATATCTTAATACATCTAATATCAAAAGTAAGATATTTGTTTCATTACAAATGGTTTGTGCTCATAAAATTTCCTTAAGTGATATGAGAGTAAACAAGCTTTATTAATTTGAATTAAGAAATTTGAGGATTGTATTTATCATGTTAGAATAGTAAGGTACAACATTTTTCCCATAGTGAGAAGAACTGATTAAATCTTCAGATTAAACCTTCATCTCATTTTTTTTGAAAAAAAATTTATGTCAAGTTAAAATATTGATCCATAAGAACAATTGCATATATTCCAGGAAAGAAGTTCTAAGTGCCAAGAAACACCAGGAATACACGTCCTCTTGAATTTAGAATGAGAACTTCAGAGCTTTGAGATAACAGTCTTGATTGTGAAGAAAAGGGCAGGTCTCTGCAGATTTCTCTCAGACTTCCAGGGGCTAGTGAACTGCTAGATTGTGTCTGCCCTCCAGCATACAAACACTGGTGTGTGCAGAGGCATGAGTGCATGTGAAAGGAGAAATGCAGATATTTTTCTCAAAATGTAACATTGTATTTTCAAAATTTATAGTTTTATATATTTGTGAATTCCTTAAGTTAGAAGAAAACTTTTAAAAAATTTCACGGAAGTAGAAAGAAAAATATACCTACTGAATCTAAGACATGAGGCTATACTAAAAGGAAGTTAACCATCTGAGCCACAGTTTTGCTTTATTTTATGGCTTAGATCCATATAAAATAGTTTATTTAAAAATAAATATCCACCCTGTAGTTAACAGATTTTTCTGATGAATCAGCTGGTTCTGGTTTGCTATAAAGGTCTGATCTATAGAGTTATTCAGTTTAAAAGTCTCAAAATATTTTGTTAGCAATATAGAAATCAAGTAAAGGCAATATTATATACTATATCCTTTACACCTTTCATAAAAATATTATTACATAATTTTATTATTTTCTTTTGCTCAGTGTTGAGTTTGTGTAACTTCTACTCTTTATTACAAAGTTTTTATGTCAAAACTTCTATAATGTGGAAAAGACCCAGAAGTGATAAATGAATATTCTATTCACACAGTCTAGATGTAATCTAAAGACCACATTCTGAGTCTCAGACTTATTTTCTTTATGCAAGACCATTACTTTTGTACTATTAGTGTATTATTATCTCTGATTTAAATGGAGGTAATTTAAGTTTTTTCCATATAATTGTAGACATCTAATTGGACAATTAAGTCAGAAAAATTGACAAAATTTGAAATTTTCAACATTATAGGCTATTCCTATAGCACTTCTTTCCTTCCAAATTATTTTACCAACCTGTTACTTCAACTTAAAAAAACATTAACTTATCTACAATTCATACTTCCAGCTCATTTCATTTAATATCCATTTCTTCTGTGGGCCTTTTTGCTCTCTGGAATTCATAGTGTGAATCATGTTGAGGTCGATAAACTTGGTATTTCTTGATTTATTTTATAGATATGCATGTGCAAAATTAAGTAACATAAGAACAGAGGAATGCATGTTGTTGTTTTGCCAAATTATTTTATGTAAGCTTGAACAATTTGGAGAGTACAAAGGATAGATGACAAATACTTTTTGGCATCAGGAGTAAACCAGGATTTTTTTTCTAGGAAAATAAGCTTCCACTGTCATCTTAATTTTTTAGGGTCCAATGAAAAAGATGTTGTATGTTGAATTGACTGCAGTTGTACTAAGGAGTAGCAGACACTGCTATAAACTGTGGATGCCAGGATCACATCCATTTATATTTGTTGAAAGGCTTGCTCTAGTGAGAAGACCAATACATTTGAACAATTATTAAATAAATTATAAATGCAATAACGACATCCATAAAGTTCTATACAAATATGCAAGGGGGGGGGGTCGAGGGGAATGTGTCTTTAGAAGCTGAGGAGCTGTTCCAGAGAGCTTTTTGCTGCATTGGGTGTAGGAAAGTCTGTGGAGTTTCTGTTGTCACAGAACATGAACAGAATGTTCTAAGGTGAAAATGTGCTCTGAGTAATGACTGCAGCAAAGAGTACATATTTGAATGTATCATGAGAATGGAGTAGGTGCAGAGGTTTTGTTGTGACAGGTTACATGTCTCATCCTCTAGAGTTAATGAATTTACTGAATGTGGCAGAAGTTTTAAGCAGAGAGTTACATTTGAACTTGTGCTGATCCCATGGATTAAGGATTTATAACTTGAGGCAAGAAGACAGTTTAGAAGGATTTTGTAGAAAATGAAACAAGAAATGATAAGCACCTGAAATTAAGGCACATAGAAGAAATACTGAAAAAGAAGAGTTTAAGGAGATCTTAAGGATATAAAGTGAACTGAACTATTAAAGATTATTCCTAGTGAGCCAGGCATGGTGATACACATGTGTAACCCCAACAGCTCAGGAAACTGAGGCAGGAGGATTGTGAGTTTAAAGCCAGCCTCAGCAACTCAGTGAGATCCTGTTTCTAAATAAAATACAAAATAGGGCTAGGGATGTGGTGCAGTGTTTGAGCACCCCTGAGTTCAATCCCCGGTGCCCCACCCTGCAAAAAAAGATGATTCCTGTATTTGGTTGGGAACAAAATTCTTAAGTGGTAGTTGTATTTCTCAAACACACAATATAACAGGAGGATTGAAATTGGGATATATGTGGAAATTTAGTTTTCAAAATATTGAGATTTAGGTTGAAGAACCTATAAAACATTCAGGGGGAAATTTCTAGGAGAAAATTGAAACACAAATGTTGAGTTCAGGAAGAATTCAAGATTAACTATCATTAAAAACTCTGCTCCTAAGAATTTACTTTTCTCATCTTTCTATGCATTTTCAATTTCCAGCCAGGACCCTTTTCACTCTATTTTTTTTTTTTTTTGCTTCATTCTTTCTGCCTTCATTCTTCCATTCTTCCTGCCCTTCATTCATATGTACAGTGATTTTCTAGAATGTCATATTCATATGTCTTCTGTTTTTTCTCAGTTCTGCACCACACCCAGAGCCAACATTGTGTTTTTATTCTGTATCTTTATACTCACTTCAAATCATGCCATTGACCCAATATACTACTTATCTGTTTTTTTCAAAATTCCAACACTTATGCCTAGTTTTAGAGATTCATGGTAGACTCCTGATGTGAACAACTGCCTGAAAAAACACAAAATAGCAAGAAAGAGAATAAAAAGTATATTTTTCTATTTGCACAATTTTTCATTATTAAGGATTTACATTTAGATCTACTCAACAAACATTTGTTGATTGCTTTCTATATGCTAGGTGCAATGCAAGATATAAGTAGAAATTCATGTCATTGGTCCTCAATATACAATTTAATACTAGAGATTTGCAAACAATTACTAAATTGCAATTTAACTTATCAATGAAGAAAAAAAGAAATATGTATTCGGGTTTAGCATAAGAGAAGCACTGCTCAACTCCATACAAGGACAGAATTTAATTCAAAATGGAATTAATTCCCTATGCTTCTTATTTTTTCACTCATTTCTAATAATTTTATTTAAATGTTAAAAAATATTTGAGAAAACATTTAGTAAGGGGAGGGGAACTACAGAAGAATAGAGTTACCTTAGATTATGTAGAGGGAAGTGAAGGGAGGGGAGGGTAGTGGATGTGGGGATAGGAAGGATAACAGAATAAAACAGGCATTATATATATATATATATATATATATATATATATATATATATATATATATGACTGCATGACCACTAATGTGACTCCACAACATGTACACTCAGAAAAATGAGAAATTATATCCCATCTATATGTGATATATCAAAGTGCAAAAATGCAGTCTAATGTCATGTATAACTAATTAAAGCAAATTTAATTTTTTTATTTATATGACAGAGGAATTCATTACAATTGTTATTACACATATAGAGCACAATTTTTTATATCCCTGGTTATATACATACTATGTTCACACCAATTAGTGTCTTTATACATATACTTTCAATAATAATGATCATCACATTCCACCACCATTAATATCCCCATGCCCCCCTTTCCCCTCCAAATCCTCTTCCCTATCTAGAGTTTGTCTATTCCTCCCATGCTCCCTCTCCGTATCCCACTATGAATCAGCCTCCTTATATCAAAGAAAACATTCGGCATTTATTTTTTTTGGATTGGCTAACTTCACTGAGAATTATATTCAAATATCTAATAAAACTGGAGAGTATTATATAGTTCTTAGCAATGTTCCCTAAATTTGTCTCACAGGTCACTGACAAACTATAAAGTGGAACTTAATAGTTATCTTCCATAATATCCATACTTAGAATTTTGCTATAGGTCATGAATATGTATTCACTGGAACATATTCTGTTTTTTTTTTTTTTAATGCCAGGTTACATTTTGTTAGCATTCCCTTAATTCACTAGAAAAAACACTGACAACATACTTTATAATCATATGGCATTTCTCTCATCTCAGGGATAATGGTTCCCTTGGGATTTTATTAGAAATTGTTTTCAAAAAAATGGTTACAGGATAAATGATTTCTCAAAACCACACGTATGATATAATACAATAAAATTTAAGGAGAAAGCAGCCAAGTTTTTCATAATAAATACTTAAGAGAAAGCTTCTCTTAAAATTCTTCTTTTATTCCAAAGAAGGATTGTATTTCATTTTTCACATATATAAACATTCTCTCTGTCGAAATCTAAAATTAACTTAGAAAGTGTTCAAAAGTTATTTCAAATGGATTACCTATAAAATGGTTTTCATGGAAACATAAGTATATGACACTTTTAAAATATTCTTTCTGTTTTCACAAAACTCAATAACTATATTGTATCCCAGATCTTGAGTAGAGCAATCAAATACAGTATTGAGATTGGATATGTCAGAGCCTTAATTTGATTTTCAGTGCATTAATCTATTTAGTTATAATGAGTATTGTCTTGTTATTGATTTTATTAGAATAAAATTAAAACAGTATCATCTATTATGAACCACACTAGAGATTTTATATTTCAAATGTAATTCTACGTTTTGTTTCAAGAAAAAGCATTTATAATATTAGTCATTATTTGTTTAAATGTTATTTAAACTATTTTTTTAGATTTTTTTTGTAGTTGTAGATGGGTATCATGCCTTTATTTTTTTATTTTTAATGCCATGCTAAGGATTGAACCCAGATCGCCTCACACATGCTAGGTGGGCGCTCTGCCACTGAGCCACAACCCCAGACCCTAAACTGTTTTATTTTAAATTTATGCTCAGAAAGTTTAATAAAATATTTTGTTTTTCACAAAAACTTTTTATGTACTGGACAAAAAAAAAAGAATTTCAAGCATTTTTATAATACATACAGTTGGCATTTTTTTAAAAAAAATGTCCTGTATAGGGGAAAATAAAAGATTTCAAATATGCATTCTGCTTATATTTAACATAAATAAATAAACAAATTAATTAATCTAGTGTTACACTTTCAAAATCAATTTCTAAGAATGGTATATTTGACTAATTACTATTCCTAGAAACAAGAGTTTCTTTTGCCTTCAAATTTGTGTTAGAATTATAACTTTCATGCCTTTAAATCAGCTCCAGTCATTCTACACAACATTGTAATTCAAGACAGGTGGTTCTGGATTTCTGGCAATTGAGCACAGAACTTTTTTAAAAAAACAGATAAGATAATATCAGCTTGATAGACATCATACTGATAATATTTCTTCAGCATTTCAGACATTCAGGCTGTAATCCTGTTCAGGTAAGACAAATGAAGAGTGGGAGAAGGCTCTTTTAACCTTGCAAAGAAACAGACAATGTGAAAGAGCTATTGCAAGAACCAATCTGTTTATGGACTATTATAAGAAATGTATCTTGCCTATTTTTTCATATATAAAGTCTCTGTAAACTTGGGATATTAACAGTATCTGTTTCATATGGTTGCCATGAACAGGGCCTGCTTCCCATAAGTTAGTGCTATGTATACATTAACAACTATTGCTATTGTCTGTTTCTCTATTTTCCCCTCTGATTATTCCTAGGAACTCAAATTCTTCTCATTCTATTATGAAAACTAATTAAACTCTCCAGACACTAACATCTAGGTGTGTATGTCCTATTTGTTCCAATAGTATTCTAGCTATTTTTCAATACAATGCTTATACTCTACTAAAGTTTCCTTATAAATTGATAGACTATAATACCTACTAAGACATAAAGTATGACTCTTCATTACAGTTGTGTATAAAGTGGTTAGCACTGATCACTATAAATATAATTTAAATACAGTAAAATGTAATGCAAAATATTTAAATTAAATATTTAAAATATTTTAAAATATTTAACTATCCAAAATTAAATATAATTTGAATTTATTTAGATATAATTTAAAATATTTAAGGATTTTTCACAAAACTCAATAACTATATCGTATCCTAGATCTTTAGTAGAGCAATCAAATACAGTATTGAGATTGGATGTGTCAGAGCCTTAATTTGATTTTCAGTGCATTAATCTATTTAGTCATTTGAGTATTGTTTTGTTATTGATTTTATTAGAATAAAATTAAAATAGTATCATCTATTATGAACCACATTAGAGATTTTATATTTCAAATATAATTCTACGTTTTTTGTTTAACTCACTAAATATTTGAGTAAGAAAGAGAACAAGACAGGCAGACTACTCCAGTTATTAGTTCATTTGTCACTTACTTTATTCTAATTTTCTATAATCTTGAACCATGGGTACAAATACCTTTGTTCTTTACTTTCAAGGTTATATGTATTACAAAATACCATTTTTAATTCTTTTTTTGTTTCTGAACTTTAAGAATTTTCTTTGCTATATTTTATGTAACAACTCCATATAGAGATACTAAAATAATATCAAATAATAACCAAAAGATTAGAACAATGAACTATATGAATATTTATATTAGTATTATAAATAACCTCATATTATTGCAAATAAGGTCTTTTCCATCCTTCTTTCTGTGTTTATCTTTCTGTTACTGCAACAAATATCAGAGATAAATCAACTTAAAAAGAGCAAAGGTTTATCTAGGTTCAGGATTTTGGAGGTTCTAGAAGATCAGATGGACCTATTGCTTTTAGGCCTTAGTTGGGGGCAGCACATTATGGCTGGAGTGTGTAACCACAAACTGTTTATCTCATAGTCGAAATGTGAAAAAGAGAGAAAGAGACCAGGGTCTCATTTCCCCTTTTAGGAAAGCTTCAAATTATCTAAAATCTGTAGCACCTTCCTTTTTTTCTTTTCTTCCTTCCTTCTCTTTTTATTCTCCTCTTTACATCTTCTCCTCCCCCTCAAAACCTCCCTCTTTTTTCTAATAATTTAGATCATTCCATTTTTGCTACCCATGGGATTTATCAGAAAACAGGTTTGCAGAACACCATGTATTTTGAAATTTTAAATGAAGAATTGCATACTTGTCATGTTAAAGTAGCTAAGAAATAAGGAGCCAAAATACAAATACAGCTATTTAATCATCTTAATTTGTTTTTTCATATGAAATGAACCATATGTGAACATTTAATCCACTATTACTCAAAAATTTAAAAATAAATGGAGTTGGGGGGTATGGCTCAGTGGTATAGCACAGACCTAGAATTTGCAAGGCCGTAGGTTTGATTTCTAGAACTGAAGGAAGAAAAAAAAATATGAACTATAAAATCAATATACCATATGCTTTTATTGCCTGGGATAAAAATGATGCTACCTTTTCAGTCAATTCAAAGGCCTGTAATTTAATAGCCTGGGCCAGATCTTCTTGCTTTCTTTCAGATATATCAGATACATCCTATCTTTATATCTTCTCTGACACCCACCTGGGCCCCTGCTAGACTTCCCTTTTATTTTTCTCCATTCTTTCAGTCTTATGCTCCCCAAAGGCCTCCATACGAATGTCATCCTTTTATGGTTCTATGTAACCCAGAAACTATTTTTCCAAACTGTTTCTTGAGCCCACTGTCCACACCACTGTGATTTGTTCCATTGTTCTAGGTTACCAATATCACCTCACACCAATACTATGCTAATCTTTTAACTTAGTTTCTTTGTGGATAGTCCACTAAAGATCTGTTTGGGTGCATTATTCTTTAAAAATATAGTATTATCTTTATTATTGTTGTTGAGGGATCATGGTTTCTGAAATCTCAGTCCATAAACAGCCAGCTCCATTCTCCCCTGGAGTTCCAGGCTATGCTGAACATCATGGCAAAAGAGTGTGGCAGAGGGAAGCAGCTCACATGATGATCAGTAAGCAGAGAGAGAGAGAGAGAGAGAGAGAGAGAGAGAGAGAGAGAGAGATGCTTCTCACCAGATACAAATATAAATACCCCAAAGTCATACCCCTGATGTCCCACCTTCTGCAGTCACACCCTACCAGCCTTCAGTTACCACTCAGTTAATTCCTATGAGGGGGTTAATTCACGAATTGTGTTAAGACTTTCACAACCCAACCATTTCTCCCTGAACCTTCTTGCATTGTCTCACACATGAACTTTTGGGGAAACCTCACATCCAAACCATAACAAAATCTCAAAACCACCTCACAATGCAAAATACATTTTGTCAATTTCTAAGTGTCCCCATAGTCTCAACAGTACTGAGATTGCTCAAAGTTCAACTCCAAAGTCTTCTCTAGGCTCAAGGCAATCTTGCATTGTGAGCTCCTGTAAAATTAACAGCAATTTACAAGTATCCAATAAATAAAGGTACAGAGTAAACATTTCCATTCATAAAAATAGAGGCATATAAAAAGAGATGGGACCAAAGAAAGATTAAGGTCTAGCTGGGCAAAAAAGTTCTGTAGTTTTGTGACTGCCATCAGGAGCACCACAACATCATGTTCTCTCCAAAGTGCTTGTGTAGGTCTGCCCCTTTGGCCTTGTTGATTTAGTGTAAGTGGCCTTTTTGTTGGCTTGTCTCTGCTCAATTCCTTCAGCTTTCCTGGGACAATGTCCCAGATTACTAGCATTTCTTAATCTCAGGTATCTGCACTGCAGCTTCAGCTTACTCCTCACACCTCTGCACCTTGCCTTCTCAGAGAGTGCCTGTACTTGCTAACCTTTCTTCACTTTTCCTGGCTTCCAAGGCCTTCCTTTGAAGTCTTGGTGGAAGCCTTAATGACCCCCTTGCTCTAGTACCCTGCATTCCTGCAGAAGTAGCACCATGTGGTTGATGCCAAGGTCTTCTACCATCTTAAGCAGTAGCAAGCCTCCAGGGACCCTTGTTGTAGCAGCCTCTGAGTGCCTAAGTAGCTGAGCATGTTGAAAAAACTTCCTAGGTCTCCTTGTATAAGAAGAGTACCCCACTGTTCAAAGTTCTTTTGAAACTGAGTCTGAGATGGATATGATCTTTCCAGTTCCTGAGATGCTCTGAGGCCATCTTATAGTCTCTGGGCAAAGATTTTAGCATTTTTCCAGTGGCAGTAATGTCTTTGACAACTATAACTTCCCTAGCTAGTTTTACTCCTGCCTTTCAAGTTCACGCTTTGCAAACCTTTTTGCTTAGTTTTCTGCTCCTTAATATCAAAATATACTTGGCTAAAACCCACCATCAATATCCAAGCCACCTCCTGAATTCTATGATGCTTAGTAATTTCTTCCACTAGATTAAGAATTCCATCACTTTTACAATCAACCTCACAGAAAGTCTCAGGTCATGGGCAAAATACAGACAACTTCTCAGCCTGAACTAAAGATGAATGGCCTCTACTCCAAATTCCAATGAGGTCCTCTTTCTCCTGTAAACCCTTTTAAGCCTGTCTTCACTATCCAGAGTCCTATCTGAGCTCCCAATTGAATCAGCCATTACATTCCACTTACAGCAATCTAATTCATTTCCAGCTTGCAGAAATCTAAAGCATTTTCAGCTTGCATTGATGCACATCTCAAAATTCCTCCAACCAATTCCAAAAAGATCAAAAAGCACCTGAACCACATGCTCAGGTTAATCACAGCAAAGACCCAACTTCTGGTGCCAATTTCTGTTTTATTCAGCTTTTTCACTGCTAAAGGACCCAACCAGAACAACTATAGAGAAGGAAAAGCTTATTTGAGGGCTCACAGTTTTGGGCTTTATTCCTCAGGTCTCAAGGTGAGGCAGACCAACATGGCAGAAGAATGTGGCAGAGGGATGCAGCTCACAAGATGATCAGGAAGGAGAGAGAGAGAGAGAGAGAGAGAGAGAGAGAGAGAGAGAGAGAGAGAGAGGGCTTCACTTATCAGATACAAGTATATGTATCCCAAAGCCACACCTCTAATATCCCACCTCTTCTAGCCACATCTTATCAGCCTTCAGTTATCACTCAGTTAATCCCTATCAAGGGATTCATTCACAGATTGGGTTAAGGCTCTCACAACCCAATAATTTCTCCTCTGAACTTTCTTGCCTTGTCTCACACTTGAGCTTTTGGGGGATGCCTCAGATCCAAACTATAACAATAGCCACATCTTAAATTTTGCTTTTCAGTGCCTCCCACTCATAGGTATAGTAAACCTATTTATCTCTGCATGAAACCTGAAGTCATTTTCAGGACAATACAAATATAAATTATTGTATTCAAATCCACTTCTTGGGTATATCTTAGTTCAATTTTAAAACAAGAAAGTCTCTCACTGTTAAATAGAATCACATTTAATAGAAGAAAGAAATGCTGATTCCATAGGTAGCTTGGCTAGCTTTTGTCATCTTA